>NC_135552.1:15799693-15894693 GCF_964340395.1 Glandiceps talaboti
CATGATAAAAAAATGATACACAATAGTGGTAGACATGTATATATTGTATGCATGGATAATATACAGTAGTAGTGTGAATGGTATAGGCATGGCAGTAGTAGTCCAGGCGGTAGTATAGATGCAAGGTGTATGGTACACATGATACACTATGTAATAGTATGTGGATAATGTAGAGATAGATGCAGGACTAGCATGGATAATGTGATGCAGAAAGTAGTGTATGATACACATTAATTGATACACAGTAGAAGTAGAGTAGGTGTCTGAGATGGCAGATAGTAGTACATGTAGTGTATATATGTTATGATTCATGTTTGTGATTCATAAAAGAATATGTCCGAATAGAGTGATTCCGTTTGTATATCTTTTCGTTTTTAGTGGGTAAAAATTCATATTAATTTATACAGTAGTACGACAAAGCACACGGTCAGTTGTAATGATCTTTTCATGATGTTGTTGATATAAGCATTTAGGAATTATTATTGTAGATTATATGACAACATCCAATTCGTACAATTCACTGCAAAACGTTGCAGTCACAAAACTTGCTTGCAATACAAAGCATGGATGACTTTACTTTCTCAAGTTGATTGAAATTAGTCCAAAACCGTATAGACACAACAACAACAACAACAACAACAACAACAACAACAACAACAACAACACAGCAACAACAAAAACAACAACAACAACAACAAGTCATTGAGAATGACATAGTTCCCGCTATAATTGGGTTTTAAGGAATTATCACTACTCTGATCACGCAACAACATTTGTGAACCTAAAACAAACAGACTTAGATATGTTGTGTGTGCTTGTTGGACATGGAATATGCCTCCAACAATAAAGGATTGGTTGGGTATGGGGATCATATCACGATGAAAATGGAGTCTGAGTTATGGCTTTGGACATGGAAAATTCACAAACAAAATGGCTGCCAGGCAGCCATATTGGATCGTATCACGACGAAAATGGATATGCACATGTATGTCATAGAACACTGTCCTAATACCAACTTTAAATGAGATCTGTTCAAGTATGTCTGAGTTATGGCTTTGGACATGACAATTCACAAACAAAATGGCTGCCAGGCAGCCATATTGGATCGTATCACAACGAAAATGGATATGCACATGTATGTCATAGAACACTATCCTAATACCAACTTTGAATGAGATCTGTTTAAGCATGTCTGAGTTATGGCTTTGGACATGGAAAATTCACAAACAAAATGGCTGGCAGGCAGCCATATTGGATCGTATCACAACGAAAATGGATGTACACATGTATGTCATAGAACACTGTCCTAATACCAACTTTAAATGAGATCTGTTCAAGCATGTCTGAGTTATGGCTTTGGACATGAAAATTCACAAACAAAATGGCTACCAGGCAGCCATATTGGATCGTATCACAATGAAAATGGTTATGCACATGTATGTCATGGAACAATGTCCTAATACCAACTTTGAATGAGATCTGTTAAAGCATGTCTGAGTTATGGCTCTAGACAGGGAAAATTCGCAAACAAAATGGTTGCTAGGCGGCCATATTGGATCGTATCATAAAACAAATTGACGTGCATATGTATGCCATAGTATGTTGCCCCTGTACCAAGTTTGAAAAAAATCGGTCCAGGCATCTCCAAGAAACAGCTGCGGACGGACGGACGGACGGACGGACGCACGGACGGAACCCAATCCATAAGTCCCCGTTCCGGACTTCGTCCGCGGGGACTAAAAACAAATAAACATATTTTAGCACCAGTGATGTTGTAGCACGGCTGTAGTGATTCGCCAATGACTTTTATTCACTGGCATTTGGCTTTTGCTGTGGTCTTAGTTGCTAGGCATATACTAGGGTTATGAATTTAAAAAAAAAATTGTTTACCCACTTGCCAAACCATCTCTGTTGTTATCTTTGCAATATACACCACCATTTCACTGTTGCTATGGCCATGACATTGTTGCTAGGCATACATATGGATCTTTATGGATGTTTATCTACTTGTCCATCTATCCTAGTTTTTATTTTTGAAATGCATTCTATAGGCGTGGTCATGTCCACTTGTCTACCCATCCCTGTTGTCATCGTTGTAATGTACACCATCATTTCACTGTTGCTACTGGCGCGCGTGGTCTCGTTGCTCGGCGCCATATATACTTTGTCTCACCATCCTTGTTGTTATCTTTGCAAAATATACTGGGATTTGGTCGTTGCTAAGGTCTCGGTCATGGTTGCTAGGGCCCGTGTATCAGTGTCTTATAACGACATCTGGCAAAACTCAAAAACATCAAATTTCAACCCCATCTATCAAATAGTTTTCACGGTATAACCTTTTGACCAAAAATTCGAATTTTAGCCCTAACTTGCATATCACTAGTGGGCTCATCATGTTCTGCATAATACGTCACCAACACATCCCAAGAAGCACCCCCAGCAAATTTTACACTAGTCTGCCTGACAGTTTTCGGGTTTAAGTCTCTTTTTCTAAGCCAAAATCACCATTTTATCCATCACACACCTGTGGAACGATCACTTTCATTTGGACAATTTCCCATCTACACACCCTAAGTTACGTCCTCACCAAATATCCAGGCAATCGGTTGGGTGTTTTTTGACCCTAAAGTCGTTTACACGCATACATTGTGGGGGTGGGGGCAGCTCTGTATAAAATGTGGGGTTTCTCTGCGACCTCCAAATCCAAACTGTTGTCATACCACCAGCGCAAAAAAGAAGATAATTTCAGTAGGACTCAAGTGTTGTGGGCTGGGGATAATTCACCGTCATCAGCCTAGAAATTGTTGCATAGTCCCCAGATCTTATAATGCCATGTTGGGGAGTCACTCTCAATCTAATAGTACTGACCATCGTCACAATACCTGTTCAGAATGAAAAGTATACCCTTTCTCATACATTATCAGCACCGGAAAAACACACTTTTCCAGTGGATCCTCCCCATACGTATGGTCGTCCATAGGAGTTGCTCCAGGACACACACATATCCACAGACAGACAGACAGACAGACAGACAGACTCACTGACAGGCAGACATACATACATACAGGTAGTCAAGCCGGCAGGTATATAGACAGGCAGCCAGACACACACACACACACACACACACACACACACACACACACACACACACACACACACACACACATATATATATATATATATATATATATATATATATATATATATATATATATATATATATATATATATATATATATATATCACCATGGTTATAACAGTGGGGCTCAGTTGAGTTGTGCTAAAAAGGTTATCATACTAGACATGTACATAGCAGCATAGACCCTGTGTAGGGTCTATGATAGCAGTCACACATATCAAATCTCAGGAACACTTTCCCAGGACACTCCCTGTATATTGTTTGTAACGTTCAACTGCATCAAGATTTCGGTTGCATGGGAAAATATCGATATTTCGCTAAATAGGCACGCTTACATTCACGCCGTTGGCAATGAACGTGCCCTATCTGGTACAACTCCCAACACATACCTCTACAGGCTCAACGTAAATTGCCCTGAGTCTACAAATCAACTCGTGTTTCAGTTTACCCGATCTGCCGGGAGATCAAAAGTTTCGGCGCATTTTAAATGCGATATAAAATACGCCCAACTGCAGCTGCGTTCCCCACAGCCGACAACGTAATGTGTTGCCGTTTTAATTTGGAATGTTCGGTAGATTTCAATCGGTCTCTATCTACACAAATGAGGAATCCACTATGAAAAATGCAAAGAAGAACAATAAAGTTATAACTTTTCTCATTCCGAATTTTTTTTAAAACGATTATTTTGCATTTAGCTATAGCGTGGTTATTGCTAAGGGATGGGTACTTAGGTGTGAAAAATTCCAATAATTAGTGAATACGCCCGAATAAAAAAAACAATGAATTTATACATAACAATGAAATTAGTTGGCAAAATTCTTTCAGGGAATTGTAAGAGTATACACATCAGCTACCGTTAGTTTGATTTTGATTTCCTGTGGGTAAATGGAAACGAATGAATGCAAAATGGCGACAGAAGTATTGAAAGGGGTGTTAAAACAGCAGTACTGTTTATCCGTTTCTTTCATTCAAATTTCCACAAAATTAATATCCATGCTGTGTGAAATGTTACAGAAATAACAACAGCAATAATAACTATGATAACGATCACAACAACTACACTTATTATCAATCCTTCTATTGCCACCGTGATACAGACTATATATGTGATCGAGAAAAACAGGATAACCGCTAAAACATCTATAGTAGTATGTGTACGTGTATGTGTCCCGTTTTGTAATTTAAAGAAAAAAATTTGGTACGGTAACTATATCTGTGAAATGTGAATTATCAAGTTACAGAAGTTTTTTTTTTTTTAAAGGGCAGATAATTTCAATGCCAAGAAATAGAGTGCGTGGGACGGGAACTAATTCCCCTCACGTTGGTACTTGCTATTACCCAAGGTATTTGTAATAATTACACTTGAAATGAAAGTGACTAGATTTATGGGATACATAGTGAAGCCGATGGACAGCTGCAGCTCCGCGGCTTCACCGACATCTTGACAGGTCTGCGACCCTGTAATTGATATTCACTAGGTTTAGTGTTCCCGTCAACCTTACATCAAACCATTTCACAATTCATTACTGACTTGAAAAACAATTCCATGGGATACGTCCCCCCCCCCACCACCTGATTTTGTGCAATGTTACAAGTCTTTTGCACGCTTTGTTGTTGTTGTTGTTGTTGTTGTTGTTGTTGTTGCTGCTGCTGCTGCTGTTGCTGCCGTTGTTGTTGTTGTTGTTGTTGTCTGTTTGTGGTCTGAAACAATATGTCGCGTTTTCTGATATTCATTGATTACATTAATTGACAATGCTGTTTTTACTGTTGATTTTCTACTCGAGTCTATTGATATAAGACAATGCGCATATTAACTATGTTTTGGGTAGTAGTGATGCTCAGCCGCTCGCAGTGCTTAACACGGGTATCTTGACTAGTTGTTATTAGTGGTGGTGTTGGTGAAGAAAGGGGGGGGAGGGGTAGGCAATGACCGGGACAGGAAGCTCTTCGGCAGATTACCTTCCCTAATAGGGTGCCTTAGGAATAGGGTGACTCAACAACACCATATCAATTTTCAAGATTTGGGAAAAACATAACATAATTGGAGTCGAGATTGTGTATAATTCATAAACCATGATACGTCCACACATCTCAAGAAGGTGTGTGCATGACGATTTATGTGTACATGATCCCACAACAGACAGTAAATCAACTTGTGATAGCAGTTCGGATACACAACACTAGTGTGTCTAAGAGTTGTCACGACCCAAATAAACCTTTCAGGAAAAGGCTATAAATATATACGAAACTAAATCCGGTCAGAGAATTATCCAATGTCTTTCTTTGAAGTTCTTCCTTTTTCACCCGAAAAAACAAACAAGTAATGTTTCAGTGGCATGCGACTCATGTCATTGTGTAAGGACATTATGGATAAGAATCTTTTTGTTTGTTTGTTTGTTACGTGTTTATCTGTTTGTTAATTAGGATATGTCCATATATCGTTTTTGCTTCGGCTTTAAACATACATTTACATGTTGGACTAATTCATGCTATTGTTGGCTTCAGTTGAACTGTGGTGTTTTTTTTTCATGAAATCAGTCGTTACTAATATTGAAGCCAACATGTTATCAAAACCCATTTAGTGTTTTTGAGATTTGAAACTTTGTCTACCCACGGGAGCTAATGAATGTCAACGGGGGACGTAATAGTATCGATGGCTGTATAGGCGGACTGCAACGAGACGGCAATTCCAAACGCTTGTCATTTCTCTACTGTGGTACACAATGCTTTGAATGAAAATTACACAAAACATATCCCACATCGTTTCTACCCCGTTCATGTACGTGGTATTAGATTGAATTACGGCGGGAAGACTTGTAACTTGATCGGAAATACGACCTCTATACCGTCTGTTACGGGACACCCTCCGGGATGGACTATCAGAAATTACTGCTAAATTCTAATTCCATACCATCAAATTACAAATGTAGGATGGTTTGCCACCGAAATGTCAAAGACGTCCATTCATGACTGCGATGTGTACTGTTAGTATTACTACTACCGACTGACTGACTGATCAACTAATAACCAGTCTGACTACAATCGTCTGACTCAATTCCTTGCATCCATTCCAAACTTTTATCGATGACTAATAGCGTTATAGTAATACTTGTGGTAAATTTAATGCAACTAATACGTTGACTTTAGGGTGACTAATAGTCTGCAACTTTCAAAGAGTGGACTTGATAATAAACACACCATTGATATAATGATTGAAACCCATTTCATATCTGTGACCAGTTTTATGGTGAAGTGTTTCGATGGACGACTCCTTGTACAACACAACACAACACAACACAACACAACACAACACAACACAACACAACACAAAACAACATAGCACCGCACAGTACAGCACAAGACAATAGAACAAAAGACAGTACATCACAACACAACACAATACAATACAGCACAGCACAACACAACACAACACAACACAACACAACACAACACAACACAACACACACAACACAACACAATGCTACAAAACCTTACAAAACACACTAAACATCACATAGACAATACTCAAACAAACCATAAAGACGTATGTAAAATATGTGGCCTTTGGTTCACCAATTTTCATCAAAAAAACGTTTACGAAAGACTTCAATTTTTGCATCGTCGTAAACCGTAGGACACTTTACGGCACCGTCCAAGACCCACTTGAATATTCTTGTGTAAGCGGACAAATATTTTCCGGCTTGCGAGAATAAATTGTCGAGGGTAACTAGCAATAACTTTGGAATAATTAGTAGCATATAGCCGATGATGTCGATTTTTTAAAATTTAAACAATTTAGTTGATGTTTTATGACAAAACACTGATCTGTGCCAAAGAAACCCCGGCCTTTATCACGTTGACTGGGATATTTAACCAAAGTACTACTGTTTACAAATAAGACACTATCAACATCACCTTTGTGGGTAGTGCACACAACTATATCGACTACCAGTTTATCCTGGGAGAGATAAAGTTTAAAATTTCGCAAACCACGAGTGGCTGGGAAACTTTCCAGTTCACTAGTATAGCTTCCGTAACTGATTAGCTTTGTGGAAGGACGGTCGAATGCTGTTATGATTCAGTCAGACATCAGCACGCAGGCAAAGAGAAACTACAATTGTAGGTCTTCACTGAGGCAGTACATGATGGTGTGTTTAGCTTTACGAGAGAAGCATAACCCGTACATCTATACCATTCATACAGCATACTTAGTACATATAGAGGCACACATCCCAATACACATTATTTTTTAAGCAATATACAATAACTTTTTATTCAAAACAACCTGTCTTTACAAATAGGCAGGTCAGACTTGATGTACAACTGCTGACATCAGCCCGTGGACGAACGGAACCTGTTACAAACAAGGAAAGTAAACAAATGAATTGGATTACTAACACTTGGCACAAGATGTTGGCACAGCAGAGACTCGTAGTACACACCATGATTTCATAAGAACAGTTTTATGGCCTCTTTATGTGTACATGAAGTGGCAGGGGAATTTCAAATTTGTTTGTGAACATGAACTATTATGTAAAGTGGCCATAAAACTGTTCTTATCAAACGTTGGAATGTTAGACAAGTCTTTGTACTTCCAACATGCTGTGCCAAGTGTTATAATCCAATTCAGTTATTTAGTTTCCTTGTTTGTCCACGTTCTGATGTCAGCAGTTGTAAAAAATATGACTGTGATTATAGAAAATAGAATTCTTTCTTTAGACTAAATGTCATATTATTACATATTGTTGTACTCAACAAGGTTGATGCTGTACGGAACTTTCAAAGCAAAGCAAGGCATAGCATAACACAAAGACAAACATCTTGAATGGGAAAGCTGCCGCACCAACATGGCAGTACGTTTTCTTTTGGTATAAAAGGAGTTATTTTGTTCGGTCGGAGACCTGGCAGAGCAAACAACCATATCTATTCTTGTTGCACACCTGGTTGAGCAACCAATCATTTCTATTCTGGTTCCACACCTTTTTCAGCAACCAATCATTCCTATTCCGGTTGCACATCTGGTCGAGCAACTAATCATTTCTACTTTTAGGTGCACACCTGGTCGAATAACCAATCATTTCTATTCCGGTTGCACACCTGGCTCAGCAACCAATCAGTTCTATTTTAATTTGGTTGCACACGTGGTAGTAACCAGTCATTACTATTCTTAACTTCTTAATCGTCTCAATGTTGAAGAAGAGTTTGGTAAATGATGCCACTTTTTACATTTTTTTTTGTTCTCAACAAGAAGGGACAGCATTTAGTCTCTTTATTAAATTTAATATTGTGTTGAGATGAGCAAAAAAGTAGCAGAAATAAATCAAAATCATTTTCTTCACTTCATTCAAAAAGTGATTTGTACTGCTAAGGGTTAAATTGCACAGGGAAAGTCTCGCTGTATCTTCACACCATTATTACTCGCTGTTTACAGTTGGATTTTCACAAGTTCTGAGGTGTGAATATTTAAGGTAACAGTGCTTTTCTGGCCAAATATTCAAAACATAAACATTTTTTTTGTAGTGGGGTAGGGGGTAAACGTTTTGGTAAATTTCAGCTGATATGAAACTTTGATTGAGGCTGTAGAAATCATGGATGTTATCCGAAACTGACGGCAGTCATTAGAGTCTTTCATATGTTCAATAATGTCTGTAATAATGGCGGTGTCAATCATAAACGTAAAATAGGTGACATTGACACAAAAAATGTAATATTAGGGAAAAGGTAGCCACCTAAAGCATTGCCGTCGTTAAACAACCATACAACATCTCTTCTTCTGGCATAGCGTGATAAACAATTTCGCGATGTTTATAAACCCCCTTCCAAATCACATAATTATATTTTTGTACTATGAAAAAAAATGAATTCGCCATTATAACGAGAATTCTTTTCAAAAAATCGACGATTTTAAAACCGAACTATAATTTACGATCATTCACTTGGTTTAGACCTAAAAAATCAAATTTTCATACGCGACAAAGTTATTGAAAATCGTGAATTTTTGTCAATCTCATTTTGGCGGGAAAGTGTACCCGGTACTGAAACTTTGAAAAGTTATCATGAAATTACAGAGAAAAACACGTCGTTTTTCTAGTGCCAGATGTTAAGAGATTTGATTTGATTGTAAACGTCGTACTGCTATTTGCAAATATAAACTCGAAGAAGTTAAACTTAAAAGTTAAACAAATGTAGAAAAATAAAATTAAAGACACAGAAGTAACTATCGTGGTGTCATCATGTACAAAAGATCTCTCAAAAAAAATCTGGTGCATATAATGCTTGAATGGTTAAATATTAGGGGGAGGGGAGGATTCAAAACCCACAAGACATGCTTTAAGACATGGTTCGATTGCAATCACTATCCAACACACTATGAAGTATACTTTTGTGTTTTTTTGTCAACAAAGTTGCCGGCAGAATGTTAAAAAAAAGATTATTAACGAAATTCTGCAAACTGAACAAAACAAGAAATTTTAAACAAACAAATTTGTATGTATAACGAAAACGTCGTATGACTCCCAAAAATATGACAAATAAAATTACCTCGAAAACAAACCATGACAACGGTAAATTTAGACACAACAGTTGAGAAAGAAACACTTGGATATCGATGCAAATTCAAAGTAAAGGGAAAAAAGAATATCTTGAGCTACTGATCTCTTGTTATGGTGTTTTGTTTCTTCTATAAGTTCGTGGGATAATTATATGGATATTCATATTTACAATTTTTTGTAGGTCTGTCCGGAACGGTAATTTCAACCGAGTAGATCAAGGATTGGTGTTGTAGAACGTACTGTGATAATGGCACGTTTGATGGTTAGTCATCACGTCCGTCAGCGTTCGCTTTTATAAAAGGCAACCAGTTCAAACTATCTGGACCGTCTGTTTCGGTCAGGCTGACAGGTCCCTTTAGCGAACGGCGGCTTCCAGCTTCCGTACTGGCTGGCTTGTACTGCAGTCCAGTCTAAATTTCTTGAATGGACACGGAGACGATTTTTTTTGTCGCTCTCATCGGGGAAGCCAATCGAAACAGCACTGTGGTAGGAACGAAAACAGAAAGAGAACAAACAGGATTAGCGGGATAGAACATGTTCGGGTCAACAGCACTAAGCTTTCCTCATTCAACAATAAATACAAGATCAAATATCAAAGGAACTTCAAATATGGCGGATTGGCCTTTGACTTCGGGCCAGTCTGTTTTACTATTTTGACAACGAATAAGTTATCGAAAATATTCTTCCATTTAATAATTTCTAAGCCAAAATGATTCGACTGTTGTCTGGAAAATGATATCGCAGACGATAATTTGTGCTTGTTGGAAAGTGCGCCACTCTAATGAAGCATGGCGCTTTGAAAGTAGGTCCACGTACATTATGAAAAGTAACACTGCCCTAGGGATAATCCAAGGGCTCTATTTAATTCTCAAGATAATAGACGATACTTATCCACATATTGTTCGTGACAAATAGGCGTGTGAATGAAAACTGTTTGTACACTACAGCAAGAAAACAACACGACAGATCAGAAGCAAAGTGTTTTCTTTCAAATAAACACGATGGCCTTTTGCCCACATTTAGTTGGTGGCATACAGCCCTCCGGCGAAAAAGGCAAAGTGAAGGCCAAAGCCTAATGGCGTTTGTTTGCTTTATACCAAAGTTTAGTTATTTACAGAATCATCACGCTCGATGAAAAAAATCGACGCATCAACAAAATTATTAAAGTCATGATACCACACGGTTTATTCAAATTGGTGAATAAGTTGCAGGTAAAATCCTATTCCGAACGTCTCTTGCAAATTTTTTACACAATTCATATTATGGAAACGAAACAAAATAAAGCTCGGACTCCACTGAGTCTAGAGTACAAGTAAAATTACTGTCTGGTTCACACATTCGGAGAAATTTGTAACTATATATATTTGTGACAAATTTCTGTGTTTTAGGATTTTATTAGTATTCGAATGTTGAGGAGGCGTTCCCAACAAAAACGTGCGTTGTTTATTTGCGATATTATATAAAAAATGACTTGTACATGGATTCTGAGCGCTATACTGGGTAAAAGTTTAGGAAAAATGCGATAAGGTGTAGTGCAAGGACCAAATCGTCATCTGTCTCTGTTTTCTACGATCGACGATGCAACCTATGTGAGTTTTTTTGTTTGTAAGCGATTCTATTTTTTAAAAGTAAGAATTAATCAATCAGCCTTACTCCGAGTTCAACTACTTCTTTGAAACGGTGAAAACATGATATCTCTTGGTGACCGACAAGTAAGCCCTGACCTGTATGGTGAGAAACTAAATACACAAGACTGCGATGACATGTTAAAAGATTCGCTCGCCTCCCCCAACAATCGTGCTATCACTGTGAACGTGTCTACAACATGAACGGTAGTTACATGACATTTGACATTCTCCATAAAAACTGTGAAAGGCCCGATGTTTACGTCATCTTCAAAACAAAATGGCATGAAAAATGACTGGCTGTGGGTGATAGTTTATTTCTGGAGCGAAAAAGCGGTTTATGTTGCATGGTTTGTTTGACACATTGGCGATATATCACGGGGGAAATACAAACGAGCAGTCACAGCTGTCGTCATCAGTCATCATTTTAAGTTGAGTTTAATCGGTTTTACTAATGTCACAAATACGTACGTTTTTCAACAAATGACTCCACTGAGGTATTATTGTTCAGACAGAAATTTAATCAATTCTTGTTGACAAAAAAATACTAAAATTTCGACAATGTGACACTTTCTTGAAGACTGTCTTCAACAACTTTTTGTGTTCATGAAGTTGTTGAGAGGGCGGTAACATTTCGTCGGTACTGTTCACACACACATAACGCACTACATCGTGCGGCATTCCACCAGCAAAGAAAATACTTCAGTGGTGCTGTAGTGGTGGAATAGAAGAAGAGGCGTGCTGTATAGTCCAGCAGGCAACCTTCTAGACAAATTTCGGAACCTTCGCTATGGTAAACATTGCAGCGTTATCTTGCAGTGTATCAGACAATCTCTGGTCTAAGTTACAAACTATCCTTCCAGCTATGCTGATAATTTTACAAATCTATGATTTTGTTGTCAAGTTTAATTCCATTATGCTGTGTTGGCACAGTCGGAACTCGCCGAAAGGTGACGCGAAAATGAACAATCCCTATCGTATGGTAATGCACGCAGGGAATCCCCCAGTGTTTTTGGTTAAAACAAGGCGCCATCTTGTCTGGCGATGAACAGCTAAGCAGTCTGTCGTTACAACTTAAGTGCAAAGTGTGAGTGTTCCATTTCTAAATTTTTTAATGATGATGAATATTTTCTGGTTTTTGTGTACTTTTGCAGATAAAATAGGCTGTTCAGTATTGTGGGAAACCTTAAGACAGAGTTTGCAGAGTGTTTTCTTTTCTGCAGATGGTAGAAGTGTTTAGTTTGACTCAATTTAAATACACAGGCATTTGAGTCTGTCTGGCAAATGGTCAGTGACACAGCGCAGATCACTTCCCATGTCACCAACGATAAAGATGCTAAAAAACAGAAATGACTGTATTAGTTTATATTGCCTGGAAGTTTACCCATTTATGAAGGTTGGCGACAAAAGTTTTTAAAGTAAACGACTTCGATGAGACACTCATAAATCGACGGTAGTAAAGCTAATCACCGATGGGTGGCGGGGGAAGGGAACGAGTCAGTCGACAGGGGGGAGTGTCCAATAGTCAGTGTGGAATATAACTCGTCAATTTTGATATTAACCGGTCACCTACAATCACGCTATCATCAAAGTATACGAATGGGCGATGAGGAAATTGGACTGGACAACTTGATGTAAACGTAGTCCTAATGAAGAAGTATCAATGTTCATGAAGTCAACACGCGGCGCCGGTTTCCTGGGAAGAGAGTTTGAAACTGGGGGAGTAGGCGAGGTTTTAGATTACCAAGTTTGGCTCAGTGTCACTTCATTGATACGGGAAATGTCTCAGTCATTTACTACCTATACGCCTGCTAAAAGTTTTCGATCATGTTTGGCTGTACCGTGCAGTAGTTGACATTTTTATTTACTGAAGGAGCTTTTTAGCGCATTCACCTCTCACCTAACTCTTAATATAACAGATTAAGCCTTTTTCAGAATTGAATCCCCGTATTTAGTGGCATTCCGTTACGCACTCGCTGTACAAATAACACTAATATACCTGTCAAGCCTTCTTCACACTGCTCGACGTGTGTTGTTACGCATACAGGTAGCCGTCCCTCATTATACAACAAACATGAACCCCTAGAACAATTTCTACAAGGAATTGCTAAGAGAATAAGAAATTTGACACATAATTGTCGTACCTTAGATAAGAGGATATGATGGATGGAGGTGAAATGTTATCGGTCCGGGTGTGTGTTGCCATGGCTCGTCATGCTCCATGCCCCTTCCATTCTCCATACGGAGAAAGCATAACTGAGTCTCTCGTGAGCCACGTAACTGCAACTTGCAGGCAAGTTTATTCTGGTGTCGACTTCATCACTTCTCAGTACTTCAAATAGGAAATCAATATATCTCGTCGCCAGCTTTAAAGTTTGGATTTTACTGAGTTTGTCCGATGGTAACGTTGGAATGATTTTTCTGAGGGAAGCAAATGCTTCATTCAACGACTGAGTACGTTGCCGTTCTCGTACATTCGCTAAACATCGCTGGTTTTGAAGATCTTCGAACGATTGGGGTGGCGTATGTTTCCGACGTACTTTCCCGCCTTCGTCACCCTCTCCGCCAGATTTCCTATATCGTCTTTTCCTAGGATGCCTGGACTTCTCAGATTCCTTGTAATACTCGACGTTGTCCTCGCTGTACAGCTCGTGAGATAGAGGTGATGTATTGAGACTTCCACCACCGTAGCTGCTGTCACTGTCATCCATCGCCTGTTGGTGGTGATGGTGGTGATGATGATGGTGGTGGTGGCCGTGGTGGTGTGGATGGTAGTTCTGCATTACGTCCATGGTTACTCCTTTACAGTCAGTTTCCCTAAACTTCGCGCGGAGACGAATGTTTAAAGACTGATAGAACTTGTGTGCTCCCGTCGTATATCAACCGTTTGTAATAACTGTTTGAGTGTAGCCGAGGGAGTGACCATACACTGTCCGAATATCCAGTTAGCTTGACTCGACATGCCAATCACATACTTTTGGCTGTTCTAATTGAAGGACGGCACCCAACTGATAGCATCATAGCTGTACATTCTTGGTTTTCTACAGGCGGCGTGATAGTTCTTTTTCGTGGAGCGGTTCCAAAAATATTCTATGTTTGTTCACTGACAATTGCCAGAAATACACCATGACGGACTTGGCGGACACCTTTGATTGTCTTGGTATTATGCCTAAAACACAAAATAAATGTTTGCTTAGAGAAATTCCAGAAGTTTTAAGGTGACATTTTAAACAATGTTCACTTCAATATTAATACAAATTAAAGTACAAGATGTATTTGTAGTGACGCACTTAAACACGGAATTTTTTTTCCTTAAAACGTTCCTTTTGTTTTAATTCTTTTCAAGTCTGCCAATAAAGTTTTTTTTAAAGCGAATGCGATTGTACAAGCGAACGACATTCACACCAAGGGGGAGGGAGTTTGATAAATCGAACGACACAAGTGGGCATGCTCTCTAGGCTTATCGCGATTACCATCTCCGTGTAAAGCAATATGATAGCAAATAGAACATCAATCAAGGCAGACGGAACGATAGACGAACTGTGATTAGACACCAAGTAAACAGTACAGGTATACATATACACCCCAAGTCAATCACATGTTTAGCGATGAAGAACAAATAGAAGAAAATATGAAATGAAAATTCTAAATGTGTTATTTGAATCTTTTAAAATTTCATCCGAGCATTTTAGACGTGTTGGGAAGAATGATCGCAGTTAATAACAGTCAGCACGTCAAATTCTAAGGACAACAAACAATGCAAATCGAGTAAACATTGTCATTTCAGCACAAACAATGTGTAAATAACCTAATGCCTACCCTGAGATGAGAAATTCTACTATCGCATTGTCTAAGTTCTTTTCTAATGATATCCGGATATTTTCAGAGTTGGTTAATGTGAATATGAAAAAAAAACCCAGACAATACTAGTTTACTATTAGGTCAGGAACAAGTGACCGAAAAGTGGGACTACAGGTTGCGACGTCTCTGGAAATTGATAAATTATGAATGTATCACGTTGTGCGATTTGATATGAAATACCCCAAATAGAATGAATAGGACAAAATGCAGAAATGCGATATTATGGATTGATTGATCATGAAATGTTTCGAATCAGAAATTTAAAGCTGTGGATAGGCAGGCTCATTATGCACATGGTGACATTTTGACCATATGCCTTTAATACTTCAGTAAAGTTCGGGGGGGGGGGGTGAGAGAGACAATTTGTTGTTGTTGTTGTTGTTGTTGTTGTCGTCGTCGTCGTCGTCGTCGTCGTTGTTGTCGTATCAACATACATACTGATGGCATTTTACATTTATCATTCACATACGTATACATAACTGGTTTCACATGCATACTGGTAAATCTCTGAAAATAGGTATCCAAAATGTTACACACATTTTACGACCATGTCATTGACATCTTCAGATACCATATACATCACACACACTGAAATTGAACTCTGTAGACTAGAGTTGGCTATGTACAGACTAGTTATACCCCAATCATACATCCGATAAAATCTAGTACATGGTGCTAAGACAAAACATGGTAGTTCTAAAATAACTCCGTCTAATTCGCACACATATCACTACATTGATAAAAAGGACACACGTTTCCCATCCCGTATACATGTTTTTCACTATTTTTTACTAAAATTAGTGCTCTCATCACAACTTCTATATGTAATGTGCAATTCAGACGTGTTTTCGAAGGAGTTTATTAAGAATTTGACAAACATTCGATTCCGGCGATAAAGAGCACCTCTCTATAAGGGCAGTACCTATGAATACAGCTACCTAATAGGTGTGCATGATACAGGTATGCATACACACTCTGTACGGTATGCAACATGGCTGCCACGACAAGGGAACCTATCTTTTAGAATCGAGAAGTGGGAATGAGACGGGCGAATTCGACGTAGAATTTCAAAGTTATCCCAGTCTGTGACCAAAAGCTTTATTGATATTTAATAAATGCATGTATCTTTGTCCATTTCAACGAACTTCACTTCCATTGTCGATTTCGTACTGCATCAGTTAGGTTTGTATGAATCACAGCAAAGTGTTTTTACCGTTTTGTATTTTGCGAATAACTCAGCTCGTCAAACAAAAACTGTAATCTTAAAAAAACAGATATCTAAGAAAAGGTCAAAAGCTTGTCTTAGAGATCCCGCCAAAATAGCTCCTATCAGAAAATGACATAGTATTTGTTCATTTCATTTAAATGTCAATTACCAGTACAATTCGATGGCGCGACGCGATAGTATTCAAACACTGGACAATCTCCGGAACTGATCAATCAGCGGTAAATAAAAAATATGTCATTAGCACTGATAAGATCTGTCGATAGTCGTTATTTTGTAATCCAATTAAAAAAATGTGAAATTATGCCGATCGCAACGAGTAATAATACGGTCCTCGAAGTTTTTGTGAAGTTAGGAACTGTTTGGTAAAGTTTGAATGTTTGATGTGAAGCTGCAAGGGATTTCTGACAATGTGATGTGGCGATTGTGTGGATAATGTTTGTCACGGTGATGCATTAGCAAACACTCCAACAAACAAACATACATTAGGCAGTCACTTCACGCCATGCCTGTCTCATAATCCAACGGTTTTTAGCCTCTTAAGATACCCCAACGTGAACAATATGAGAATTATACGATATAAGGCAGTGTTTGTGAATCCAACGACACGCTGTATATCTCAAGTTTTTTTTTTCTAAACACGTTTTTTGAAATCAAGTTTGAGTTTTCTCGTTAAACTTGAGAACATCATCGGTTGTTGAATTTGCTGTCACGTACTCAACTGGAATGGGTGCAAACGAGGGGTCCTATGAATACCGTTTGATGAGTTTGTACTCTTTACTTGACAAATGACATTGCTCGTTTATACATACTAACATTCCGACTCAGACTTTCCAACAACCCGGAGATATCACGATTTATTGATCATAGATTTTTTTTTACAAACCTATAACTTTGTTATCCTTCTAGATTTTATGTGTTCCGTGTTATCATCGTCAATGTCGATTGTTAAAAAAAAGAAAAAAGAAGAGAAAATCCTTGGTAACCGAAAGATACTATATTTTTTGTAGTTAAAGGAAGATGACATTTAGGGCGTTTTTAAAAAAATTAACGGTCTAAAAATCTAAATGGGTGCTTTTATGGGATCCTTGATGTAAAATCTGGAGTCCACAGTGAGGAGGAAAGTAATTGCAACATATAGAATTTTGAATTGTAAATCTTCGTCATTGTTTGTTTGTGCAGCTCAAAGTAAGAAAGAAACAAACTGTCGTTTAGTAGAATTTTGGTTTGAAACCTTTTTATCGCTTGGTAGTCAACAAATGAAACAATCGAGCAGCTCATCAAAGTCTCAACTTATAGTACGAATGATTTGTGTTGGTTTAATGAAGTCCATGCTACTATATTCGATTGTCTTTGCGACAATTCGTTTCAATCCGTTAACAACCCCTTGTCACCTCACAGGTAAGCAGGCAGGTGGAATGTGACAACGAATAATAAAAAAAAACAAGATGGCGGCCACTAAGTGATGACGTGGTACATTGATGACACTATCGGAATGAAAAACATGCCATGATCAGGTCATTGATTGTGTGTGTATTTTCCCACGTCAAAAATGAGAAACGAGACTTTATGAGTCGAAGCACACCGCATTGTTATCTGAAGGAATGAAGGAAACAATTTCCGTAAAATTCAGAACTATCAAAAAAAAATCTTTTGCACGTACCGTAACTCTGATGCATAAACTGTAAATTACTATTTAATGTAAGAACAGTCTCCTATTGAGATGAATTTAGTGTGATGACTTAAATGTTTAATGAATGGGCCCCTTGTTTTATTTAAAGCCAGGATCACACAATTCAAAAAAAGATTCTTGTATTATTGGTTGTTTTAGTACAATAGATTTTGTCGTTGCCGCGTGGGAATTTCTCACGATTATCAACCTGCAAATCCAACTTTAAAGTCTAGCAAATATGATCCTTGACCCGCTGGTAAATCCACCTGCATAATAGCAAGTTCATTTTTAGGTAATGTATCCAATGGTATAGATACACCTGTGGAACCGAGGAATGGTAGAGGTCGATCGTGAAATTAGTGACAACTCCTGGCAACGTTGGGATGGGTCATCACTGTCCAACCCTGAACTCTGTGCTGATATACAGCTATTTCCTTCTTCTTCAACTTTGTGTAAGTTTTCGTTTCGGCTAAGTCAACATATTACATGATCTTAAAAATTGTCGTCTTATCTTGTGTTGATAAATGTTAAAGAAATAGTCGTCTGGTCTTATGTTCATGTCGAAAACTACCTTGGCAGTTTTGAGGTTTTTTTTTTTGGAATATAAAAAATAGGTTTGGCTCATATTCGTTGATCTGAGTTTTGGCCGACAGCATAGCATCGTGATTTTGGACACAACTTCAACTCATACAAGTATACCAATGCTATAAGAGAGCTTTACATTAGATTAGAACAAATTGACCAGATTTCGATTCCTAAGTGATATTTTCAACTTTAGATACATATTACATACAGTGTCACCAGACTGATAATAATATACTGAATACATATACATACATACATCCTAGAAACTGTTTTCAGTCAACGCCGTCTAACAGCTCTTCTAAACATTATCTGACAAATGCTTTTAAAAAGGTAGACTCAAGAAGAGACATTGAATGAAAGGTTTTCTAGAGTTTGAATTAATATCATCAATTGAAAAAAAAATACATATAAAATATGTCTAAATTGACTGAAGTCATACAAGATAATTCTTGTTGCACAAATTAGGTGGGCGCTTTGGCGATCGATCCCCACTGTTAAAAGAGTTAGCATTGATTAAATCTCGTCATCTTTATTATGAATAAAAACAACCTGGACGGGAGGGATGTTTTCAAAATGTTCTTACTACTGGTATGAAACATCTGTTAAAATGAATCCGTGAACCACCCATACCACACACTCATCATCTATATGATATAAGGGGCTCCACCAAGGTATAGGTGGAATGATGTCAAAACACTAATGGAAACGTACTATGCACATACTATGAACAGGAAAAAAACCCACATATTTTTTTCTATATTTGTGCGAAAATTTGAAGCTCCTTCGTAAAATGAGTCAGTTTCATAAATCCATTGTAAGTAACAATCAAACTGAATAATAAAAGAATCGCAGAATTTGATAAATATTGACCGAATTTCACAATTTTAAAAAGTCATCTACGTTATAAGTTTGAGCAGGTACAGAAACAATAACATTGATAAAACATTGCACGTTTTAAAGGTATTAGTTACTTGTATCTCTTTGTATTGATATACCTATAAATATGCTGTCGTGAGATGAATTTATAATTTCATACCATATTCAGTAAAGTTTGTCAGAAAATCTGAAGTAGACCGGCAGTTTCCGTGACCAACCTTTCTCTTTTTATATTATTAATATTACTATGCATTGTGAAAATAATACATCGGGGTGTATAAGAAACGTTTATGTATTTATAGAAATATGCCAGTTAATGAATCAAATAGTCAAAATTCTTTGTGAGTTATAATCTTCGTGTATGAAACTGAGTTGGAAGTCGGACGGAAGGAAAGCCCCATTCCAGGGGAACCCTGGCTTCAATCATGCGGAAATCTACAAGGCATGTTGGCTATCATCAGCCTCATTTGATTGGCATTTGTTTCTTTTCTTTAGCACGTCAATGAGCAGACATTCTGGCGTCGGTACGTGCCGAAGTCTCACACACCCCGCTAAGTTTTCCTCTCACGTCCAATTTCCTATCTCGGTTGGCTGCAATCACGGTCAATTTGTAAATAAACAAATGGTGTGTGTTCCCGGCCCGGAGCACCGAACTCTGTGCTTCCTTAACCACTATAATATACTTTTATTCATCCACCGTATGAATAATGCTAATAGCTTTTCCAGGGATTTTGAACGATGTTTAGAAAAACTGTCCGTGACTTCTTTCTTGTTTAAACATAGTTAGCTTCAGGGTAGGGAATAATTAAGATACCTTTCTTTACCGGTTGGTTAATAGTCTACTTTTTTTGGCACTCAAATTTAAGACATAGCAAAATTGGGATTTGGAATCTTACATCTGATCAACATTAAACTGGTTCGAATCTCTGGGCACGTATAATGTGTATATATCCACCGAAATGTCACAGGTTACGTTCTTAGAAAACAAAAATGTAATACATGAAGACGGTCACCCTATCTCAGGGATTGTGACGTATAGGCTAATTTTCCTTTGTATAAGGTATACATTTTGGTCGTTCATTTTCCTATGCAAACTTAAGGTCATAATATACTGTCACAGCAAAAGGAGAAGGCGCTGATTCCAAGCTAAAAAATACAAAATCAAATCGCGGGTAACTGACTATTTTTTGCTGTTGTCATAGTGTCATGGCTATATATACATTGCCGACAATGTAGTATCGAGGAATTGTTTGCCGTCTGCGCCTATCACGCCTTTCCTTAGTGCTAGGCAGTAACTATAGTCGTAGACGGCAGTCGGTTTATAGTGCAGAGACGACGTGGCGTAGGCACAGTATACAATCGTCGTCTACGTTTCCTCATGGTGACATGTTCTACAGCTCGCACCACTATTACAATTCATGCGTCTGTTTACGAAGTTTAATAATGCCGCAGTGAACATTTTGCCCCCTCCCTAACAAAATACAACGGTGTTACAGTTTCGTGGTGTATCGACGGTTGTGTACATCCCTGAGTTATGAAATATATGTCGCATTGGACAACAAACAAATAGATAAAAACAGCCTAAATTTAGTACATCTCCTGTGGCAATATCAAATATACTATTCAATGATGTAAGGATTTCTGGAATATAGCCTCAAACTTGTTGAAGTGCTAACATATCGAATTGATCACGTGTCTGTGAGTTGAGACGACGGTGTCGTGATAAAAACTGATTAAAACACAGTCATTCTCAGTTACTAAAATCGACTTTCAAGTTATCCCTTTTCAAAATTTCTCTTCACTCAATGACTTTTCAAGTGGTCATAGTGGCACTGAGGGTACTTCTAAACCAAAACACTCGTGGTTTATGGGTTTCCAAGGCAATCAGAGTTTCAGAACAGCGCTTTTTTACCAGGACACTTGTGTCAGCGTGTATGTATCGACAAAACTGTCTTAAAACAATATTAGAAACAACAACAACAACAACAACAACAACAATAATAGCACAAGGCAGGCAACAAACGAACGGATACACCATAAATGACTAAACGTCATATAATGTATAGTTTATCAATGTGTATTTATGTTGTGATATGGTGGGATATAATGACTTGGTGGGCTATGTTGTGTGGTAGGGTATGTTGTGATATGGTGGGATATTATGACTTGGTGGGCTATGTTGTGTGGTAGGGTATGTTGTGATATGGTGGGATATATTATGACTTGGTGGGCTATATTGTGTAGTAGGGTATGTTGTAATATTGTGGGATATATTATGACTAGGTGGGCTATGTTGTGTGGCAGGGTATGTTGTGATGTGGTGAGATATATTATGACTTGGTGGGCTATGTTGTGTGGTAGGGTATGTTGTGATATTGTGGGATATATTATGACTTGGTGGGGTATGTTGTGTGGTAGGGTATGTTGTGATATTGTGGGATATATTATGACTTGGTGGGGTATGTTGTGTGGTGGGGTATGTTGTGATGTGGTGGGATATATTATGACTTGGTGGGCTATGTTGTGTGGTAGGGTATGTTGTGATATTGTGGGATATATTATGACTTGGTGGGGTATGTTGTGTGGTGGGGTATGTTGTGATGTGGTGGGATATATTATGACTTGGTGGGCTATGTTGTGTGGTAGGGTATGTTGTGATATGGTGGGATATATTATGACTTGGTGGGGTATGTTGTGTGGTGGGGTATGTTGTGATGTGGTGGGATATATTATGACTTGGTGGGCTATGTTGTGTGGTAGGGTATGTTGTGATATGGTGGGATATATTGTGTGGTAGGGTATGTTGCGATATGGTGGGGTATATTATGACTTGGTGGGGTATGTTGTGATATGGTGGGATATATTATGACTTGGTGGGCTATGTTGTGTGGTAGCGTAGGGTATGTTGTGATATGGTGGGATATATTATGACTTGGTGGGGTATGTTGTGTGGTGGGGTATGTTGTGATGTGGTGGGATATATTATGACTTGGTGGGCTATGTTGTGTGGTAGGGTATGTTGTGATGTGATGGGATATATTATGACTTGGTGGGCTATGTTGTGTGGTAGGGTAGGGTATGTTGTGATGTGGTGAGATATATTATGACTTGGTGGGCTATGTTGTGTGGTGGGGTATGTTGTGATGTGGTGGGATATATTATGACTTGGTGGGCTATGTTGTGTGGTAGGGTATGTTGTGATATGGTGGGATATATTATGACTTGGTGGGCTATGTTGTGTGGTAGGGTATGTTGTGATATGGTGGGATATTTGGTGTGGAAGGATATTTTGTGATGATGTGGGCTGTGTTGTTATGGGTTGGGATATTTTTGCGATGCTGTGGGGTCTGTTGTGCCATGGTGGGCTATGAAATATTGTGGGGTATGTTGTGATGTTATTTGACTTGACGTGACGTGACGTGACGTGACGTGGCGTGACGTGACGTGGTGTGGTATGCTATGACATTATGTTTTTTTTGGGGGGGGGAGGAGGAGGTATGTTTTGATGTGATGGGGTATGTTGTGATGTGGTGGGGTATGTAGTGATGTATGTTGTGATGTGGTGGGTATGTAGTGATGTGATGTGATATGTTGTGTTGTGATGTGATGTGATGTGGTGTGGTGTGGTATGTTGTGTTGTGTTGTGTTGTGTTGTGTTGTGTTGTGTTGTGTTGTGTTGTGTTGTGATGTGATGTGATGTGATGTGATGTGATGTGATGTGATGTTGTGCGGTGTGGTGTGGTGTGTTGTGATATGGTAGGTATGTAGCGATGTGGTGTGGTATGTTGTGAAGTGATGGGGTAAGTTGTGATGTGGTGTGGTGTGGTGTGGTGTGATGTGGTATGGTATGATGTGATGGGTATGTTTTGATGTGGTCCATCCATCCATCCATCCATCCATCCATCCATCCATCCATCCATCCATCCATCCACCCATCCATCCATCCATACATCCATCAAGCTGGAAATTGAAGTATCTAGAAATTTATCTACAAACGATATATATCTAGAAACCATTTTAGTCATAATAGTTTGCCTATGAACTTGAATCGAGTCTTGCATATGTCCACGTCAACCAATGAAAATCTTGAACATAGCATTCCGTGTACTATTTTCCCAGTAATAAACACACTTAATGATGTAGTTGAAACAAATTCGCTTAATTAAAAAAAGTGGATGACAGAAGAGATTGTAGGGTACTAGATAGAGAAACTATGCCAAATCATAGTCTTAAATACTCGTTAATTGAGTTATCTAAATACTTCTGCGTTTTAAACCCGAGGGCATGATGACGTCACCGTATTCGGAATGTGATGTGTTATTCAATTAAAAGTACTTTGTCACGTAATGCTGTATGACATTGCAAAATAACACACTTCAAAATTAGATGCTGCTCGACCCTAGGTAAACTTTCAAACAAAATATCTCAGGTAACCATGACAATTTATAATTTATTAGGTCAAAACTAATATATATATATACAATGTTACAATGTGACATAAAATGGTCACATTGTAACAGAGCACTGGCACCAAACTTCAAGACTCATTTTAGGAATTACGAAATTGTCAATTTTCAAGATTCTTATTGTTCCATAAAACACTTGGCAGAGGCTTTCATGGCATTATGTCTCGGAGCTATTGAAAGCAGTTTAACGGGTACTCGGTTTGACAGAAGTGCACTTTCACTGAGCGTGTTTGTTAAAACGTCGTGTTATTTCAATGTTCCGTTGTGTGACAGTCACCGTTTTGTTGAAATGGTTCCATCTATCCATGGATAACACACGAATCGTCTAGGGTCATCAATAGAGTCTTAAGTTTATCGTACTTTTCGTCCTTAAAGATATCGTACTTTTGGTCCTAAGGGAGCCTTCAGTGATTACAAAGGGGAGGAAACCGGGGGGGGGGGGATCAAGTCGGGCCTGTTTCTGAAAATCGGATACCGTTTTCTGAAAAGTGACCCTCCGTCAATTTCATATCTCTAGAACTTGACTTTCAGCTGTATAAATATTTTTTTTTTTAAACGACATTGATTAAAATGTTGTCAGACGTAAAAAATTATGATGGACACACAAGTCCAAGATTCGATGGCAAAGGACTCGATACCATCGCTGCCATTACATTCATAATTTTAAAGGAAATGGCATTTTCCCACTAACTACCACCACAGTGAATTTGCATTTAGTTAATTCATATGTTTTGATCTAATTGGTAGAGCTGAATGCCAGACTTCCAAACACACACAGCCGACATTGTCAGGGTTTAGATCAACATCACCACTCCATCACATCATCACCAATACCTTACCACCTGTTTCCCCTTCACTCCCGTGAGCTTGGACTCGCCCCTCTCCTCAAACCACAGCTACTAAAAATTCACTACATGGTTATCAGCAGCGAATTGACTAATATGCTTTGATATTACTGTGCAATGGTGGCAGTGGTGGGCTGTTGCAACAGTGGAATGTGGAACCGGTGGCAGCAGTGGGATCATACCAAAAATCACAAAATAATGCAAAAAAACCAAATAATTCAATGAGTAAAATGTCACCCTCTCCAATTCCTTTTTTTTTCTTAAAATATGGTCTTCCCCCGAGAACCTATTTGTAAAATATGACCCTCAATTCCCCGGGCCCTACCTCTTGTGATTACTGAAGGCTCCCTTAAGTTATCGTACTTTCACTGTTTAAGTACTTTTTCTACGCGTCTAAATTTGGCCTATTTCCCATTTTTCCATTCACAGTCGCAAGATAGGCAAATTTACTTAAAGTACAGGTGTTCCAATTCAAGTAACACGTGTGGCATCAGTAAAAACAGTGTTGTACTCGACAATGGTGGAGGGGACAGCGGTATGCTGCCAACAAATCAACGCCTAGCGACAACACGACACACCGATTAAACCGAATTCTAGTTACAGGCATGTATTCCAAAATCTATGGTACGGAAACGTACGGTAAATCTAAAGAGAAAAGTCAATGGCATAGTTCGTTATTGTGCTATGATTTGAAAGAGGACCGTGTCAACATTAACGTAACAGTAATGTTGTTTATGATATTCAATATGCACTACTAATTCCTCAACACACAGTAAGTTAACTTTAGTTTTTGCTTTATATGACATATTGTAATATTCTGAGGGTGCAGCACAGTTGTGAGTACTGTATATTTTGAACAGCTGTAATGTTTTACTGTCTAATGTGATGTCATTAGTGTCTATCAGCAGGCTTGACGAGGTGGATAGTGAGATACAAGCCAGTGTGTGAAAGTAAAATAAATATGAAAACAAAGAACTAAATCAAATCACACGGAAACTAGAAGTGAGATATCTAGCTACGGCCTAAAAAAATGTATGGTTCCGATTACGCTCAATTTTAGAATAGATGGTTAGGTAGATTTTTTTTAATTTTTTAATTTTTTTTTTTTTTTACATATGTGAGTGTCTAGTCCAGATAGTTATGTTTTCTGTTCTTTTCCATATGGTCTCTGTGTTAATTATTGGTTTCTTCTCATCAGCCATTACAGATTGGAAGTAGCTTTCTTCGTCCATTATTTCTCGCGAGACCTCACGCAATTTTCGCGATTTTGTTATTTTTTTCTCGAATATGTACTAAAAAAAGTTTAGGGTCGGCAGTGAAAACTAGATGGGGTCGGGTAACCGGAACCAAACAATTATTTTAGGCGTATAGCTAATAGCTGATTTAGTTCAAACCAAAGCCAGAGGAAAACTGTGCAAAACAAACCTGATGTAAAAACCTTTACAACTGAAAATAACTAAAATAACATGACGGAGGTAAATATTAGCCTACGGAGCAAAGAAACCTGCTGTTAACTTGGCGAATTCAAACTTAAAGATAACGTGTATTACTTTTGTTAATTTTTTCCAAAAAATGTACATGGATGCTAAAGAAACCCTAATTGTTACCACGTTGATCAGACAAACCGAAACACAATTTGAAAAATAAAAATGTTGTAGTTGTAAAAGAAATATCATAAGAAATTTGATAATAGTATCTCCCATTACAATTGATAAAGTGTGTATGATGTGGTTTTCTTTTATTTTCTTTTTTTAATAAAGTGTAAAATTACCAGAGACTCTGACTTCCCTACCTACCTACCTACTACAAATAAACATACACACACATACACACATACACACATACATACATACATACATACACATACATACATACATACATACATACATACATACATACATACATACATACATACATACAATACATACATACATACATACATACATACATACATACATCAAGTTTTATTCATACAGTATAATGTATAACAACATTGTGATATACGACACTTTTGTGTGAAAGGGAGACGAAAATTACTAACAGCTAGTCGATTGCGCCTCTGTTCCAGTCTTTGATCTCTGATGAACAAACTGTTCATGTTTTTTAATACACTAAAAGAATAGTTAGAATTTTATCTTTACTTTCCGAGAAGGTTTGGTTAACTTGATTTTAAGCAGGTATCGTTTATATACAAGTACTTGAAACATTTTTATTAGTAGTCAGTTCGTTTTTGATATATGTTTTAAAAAAAACATGTTTTCCTGTATAAATGACCATTAATGCACCTTGGCAGATCAAACGAATTACAAAGGTTACAACAAAAATCGAAAACTCAATGCTATTTGGACTAAATTGACGTCAGTGTTACAACCATATAATTCACGTGTCTTCCTTCATTTCAGGTATCATGCAGTTGTATAATTTGACAAAAAATGACGAAATGAATATCAGATATTAAATCTGTTTCTTTTAACGTTTTCAACTCGTATGTACACTGACGCAGGGTTTAAGGATATGCACCTAGTTACCTCAATGAAATGTTCAGTCTATCCAACCAACCAAATTCATCTCCATAACACAAGACAGGCCAGTACAGGTAACATATACATCCCTACAGTTAAAACTGAATATGGGAAACTGGCATTCCAATACAGTGGTACTGTTCTATGGAACAATCTACCCCTATCCATCAGATCAGCTCCGCACCCATCGATATTTAAAAGACGTCTTAAGAATGTATTCTGGTAATGTACATGTAATTGGATATCTTTTCAAGTACACTGTTCCTCTGTAACGTTTTGTCCTAGTTTGTCCCTTTTTGTTCATTTTTCTGTCTTGCAACAGGTTCCATTTGGGAGAGCAGTGCTTAAGCGTTGAAATTGTGTCTCTATGTGAAAGATTACTAAATAAATAAATAGATAAAAATATATAGCGATAATTGTGAATTTTCAGAGGAAACCCCGCCAAGTTAAAGATTTCATTGAATTAACCAAAATATTATTATTTGTAGAATATATTAAAAATAAAACGAATCAAGTACTTCCATGAATAGAGTGTTTTAAGTCACACAATAACAAATAGAGAGAGAGAGAGAGCGAGAGAGAGAGTCAGACAGACAGAGACGACAGAAAGAACGAAAGAGAGGAACAGAGAGAGATAAAAACAGAGAAACGAAGAGAGAAAGACAGAGAGGAAAAGAGAGAGAAAGAGAGAGAGGGAGGGAATGGGAGAGGGAGAGAGATAGAGGGGTAGGGGAGGGAGGGAAAGAGTCATTCAATTTTTTGAATTAATATAGTCTAAGAATGTTTGAGGGGGGTATGGGAGAGGAGGGAAGTAAGGAGTGGTTCAGAAACCTGTTGATTGCAATTGGCTAGTAGAACTTATATGAATATGCTATTCTCAAGCTTCTCATATTATTTGTTTTATGAAGATAATCTTTTCAAAAAAAAGCAATTTGAACAAAAACAGTATATACAACAAGTAATCTCCAAAACACTTACATTCACAATAAACGTGGAAGTAGTTTAAATATTGGTACGAGATATATGTTCTATAACCTTAACGATTGATAATACAATCACTATGTGACATTTTGATGTATGAAATAAGTCATTTACCGTAAAAGTGTTTGTAAGATGAGATAGTATTATAATGAAAACAAACTACCGTCAATCTAAGGGGATTAGTTTGCTTTTCTTTCCCACGGATTTATTAACCTGAAGACTAACATAAAGTCTTGATTTATCAGTTTTAAAAAACTTCCCATAATTGGTATTTCATTGTGACCCGGCTCTCCCTATCGCGATCCCCGGATTTGGGGGCTACGTTGCCATGCCAATTCGCATTTGTCAAAAGTCGGTGGTGCCACAGTGTCTGGACCGAAGACCACATAACCTCAGTGAATGTAAAATGTACTTTACACTTGGATTAAGTCATGATATATGTTATGTTGTTTTGCTTTGGAATCAGTAATCCCCCTGTAAAACGAAGTGATTTATTTATTTCACGACCTTGTTATGTTGTGGTTGGATATGTCTGTGAACAAGATTACCTTTGCATATAGATAGATGTATTACACTTCGTTCTACAAAGTCTGATGTAAGGACTCGTTATTTGAAAATATTTATAGACTTGGTGAAAGAAAACTATGAGAATGGGGAAATATATTTTCAAACAACAAAACGTAAATACCTGCAGCACTTTGAAAACTGATCGTTCAATTATCTCTGTTAGCCCCATATTGACAGACCGAGTTCATCTAAATCATGTCAATATGTCTGTGTATATTTAATATTCAATTGTACCACCCTTACTGCTTAGATCTGTACCACTTCGTGAAAAGAGACAGTGCATTTTTCATTTCAAGAAATGTATTTTGAATGACCATAAACTAGTTTTTTTTAGGGATACATGTATACATACAATGCAATGCAATGCAATGCAAAACAATACAATGCACGACAGCGCAATGGTGCAATACAATGTACAGTTTTATATTTCTTTCGTGAACTGACTGTGGTGATTGTATGTGTATCAATTTTACTGTTCCACTTTTGATTGTTGTGCCTTGTCATTTTGTTATGTTTCTTATTTGTTATAGTTTCTATGGCAATCTTGAACATCGAATATATACACCTACAAGTACGAGTGTGCTTGTTAGTCACTAAGGGGATACAAGCTTGACTAGCTTTGCTATTTCTTGATCCCTTTTTGCCATTTATTCTGTATATGTATCTTTTTTTTAAGATTAATTTTTATTATTATTATATTGGTGAATAAACTTATTATTAAAATACAACACAACACAATGCAATACAATACAATACAATACAATACAGCACAGCACAGCACAGCACAACACAACACAACACAACACAACACAACACAACACAACACAACGTAACATAACACTGTACAATATTTTACCCACAACGCTATCTTATTTGTATATTTGGATGTTCCTTAATTTATCACTTCCTCCACACAACCATATTAATCATAACAATTATAGTTGAATGGTATGTAACAAAAGTACGAAACTTTAAGTTGCAAAGTTAAACATAAAAACATACCCACAGCGGCATGATACACGTGCTTTTTGAATAAAATACTTTTCAACACCAAATAATCACCAACAATATATTTGTGAAGTAATTACAAGTGCAAATACTTTCCTTAGTTTGCTTGCAAATATTCTGCATGCCTTTTCAAAAACGTATGTTGAAAAATTAATAAAAATTTACCTCCTTCTATAAAAAAAAATCATTTGATATATATGAACCAATGAACAATTTGTATTTAGAAACTCATCAGTGACAAAAGCACAATTTAAAAATGACAAAAAGTGTTTTCACACAAAACTCTTTGCACTGGTGAGATTTGTTTGAATTGGAGCAGCTTATGTGTGAGAGAGTTGTGGGTAAAATATTGTATAATGATAACATAACCTGAAATAAACTCCAAAGTTTCTAAAAGTCCAATCCTCTATATAGCATATTCCTTATTTTTCACAATGTATGTTATCAAAAACTAACTAAACATGATTTTTTTTTTCAATTTTCAATTTTGTGTTTGGCACATAAGTTCAGTTCGATATTATTGATGAAATTTGATTTGAAGATTTTTGATACATAATTGTTGTTATGTTTGTCTACAGGATGACTATTTATACGATTACCGTATGGAAAGACCACATCAAACGATTCTGCGTGTCTCTTATAGATTCGACTTTTTCAGGTTTTGGAATGCATAAATAACAACATTTTCTCAATCGATTTCTTCAATATGGTCAGCAGTACAACTTGTTACTGATAGCATTTTAAAGGTGAAGACAAATTTAATACATAAGCGTGACTGTCTGCTCACTTCTCATTCTAAGAATGAGTGCACTTTAATTTCTTGTATGTTCAGTCCAGTCTGTCACTAAACTTCCATGTTTAATTATTGATATAAAAAGTTTGCTCTTAATTTTTGCCCCAAATAAAATAAAATAAAAGGGGGTTACTTCAAATACGATGGTAATCATAACAGATGTCGTATTCCACGGTTGCAGCGGATATGATTAACAGTGACTTTAACTATAAAGAACAGAAGGTAACTGATGTATAATTGTAAACAAGAAGTACTAAGCTCAGAGGGAAGTGATATTGCTGACAGCGATAATTTTGAAGTAGTGAAATATTGTGTCAGAAAGTATGAGACAGAGAGACAGAGAGAGACAGGGGAAGGAGGGAGAGAGAGATGGAGAGACAGAGAGACATAGAGACATAGAGGGGAGGGAGAGAGCGACAGGGAGAGGGAGAGGGGAGAGAGAGACTCAAAGATAAGAGGGTGGGAGAGAAAAACGACAGAAAGAAAGAGAAGGAAACAGAAAGAGAGATAGAAACAGAGAAACGGAGAGAAAGAGGGGGAAAGAGAAAGGTAGCAACAGAGAGAAAACGGAGAAGTGAGAGAGAAGTCTGCGACTTTTCAGAGTTATGTTTTGTACGATTAATTTGCTAGAATATTTTACCATAGAATCTGGAATACAGCAGTTGCAAACACGCAGTGATCAACCCTTCGAGTCAAGTGCTGTCGTCTCGATATCTTTATGTTTTGTAATACGAGGCTCGACCCACGAGTGTCCATGCAACTATTGTAAACAACAATAGTAATATCCTCACTGGGATTTAATTTGATAAAACCGTAGGAACTTTGAAATGTCGACCACCTTTACATAGTCGGAATTCCTCGAGTGGAATCGACGTTGTGAATATGGTTGGGGAGCCTGCGTCGTTAGAGGTGTGGGAAAATGTTGGAGAGGTCGCGGACTTGACGTCGTGTCATCACAGATCAAATTGAACGAAAACATGTGACGAATTTGTACCTACTGCGAGTGTGTGATTACCTCTATAGGCAATCCACTAGTTCACACACCGAGGAATAGTGTCCGACGTCGAACTGATTAACATCCCGTGCAAAACAGAACGGAGAATAATTCAGATACACGTTAAATGTTAACCACTCTGAGGACCCATGGAAACAGGTGAGAAATATCACTCTCCCGGACAGTTTCTTTTCACAACTGAGCCGTTCATTGACAGGATCATTTTATGATACAACTTTCTGACATGCCGATATAATAATATGTACTTTATGTATACAGTTTCGAGGAATCAACGTTACTGCATGTACTTAGCATTTTCCGCCGTTTTTCAGTTTGTTTGAATCCAACCAGTTTTTGACGAAATTGTGCACTGTGTCAACGTAACGGTAAAACTTTGATTTCAAATACATAAAAAGATAATATCAATATTTAAAAAACATACAATTAGATTGGTATACGTATAATTTCATCTGTCGCTGAATTCACGATAAACATTATGGAAACTGTTCTTATAATTATATTTTGTTGATAAATTTATTTGTTTTTATTTTATCTTATTTTGTTTCAGGAGCCGATTTAGTAACTTAAGGCAAAGTCAGTGGTCGGAGTTCATTTTCCTGTACACCCAAGACTGTATGTTATTCTTGCAACCATTTCCTATTTAATACATCTACAACTTACCACTGACTGTGACAGGCACAGAGACAGTAGGTATACCATCGGTCATCATGATATTTTATGCAGGTACAGGTACGTAAAGGAGTGGCCTCCACAGTTATGAAGTTGGGCGATACTCGTTACCAAATAAGTACTTTAAAATTATTACAGCCCACTTGTGCAATGAGAGGTAGACTCGGTAATAAAACTATAAAATATTGGACATGTTTTTTTAAAAAGAAATGTGTATAGATTTTTTAACCAGACTTTTGAAGCACAGTTACAGCAGCTACTGTGACAAAAAAATGTTACCGCACATGTTGCAAACGTACACGTAAAATAATACCATCAAATGCATACAGTTGAAAAACTATACTATTTTGATAGAAAGAATGGGCAGACGCATGTCCCGATATTTATGCACTAAGTCTTCATATTGTACTGCACAGTTACATGTGTATAACGGGTGTTTTTGCCCTTTGCCTTGGAGGGTTACCAGTTTCAAATGACTTGAATTTTAAAAACATGCGTGGTTAGAAAACCACCCTTTCCGATTGACCATTTCCGCAAACACGTTGTCGGTTGTCTATATTGCATCATTTTTCCTCTCTCAATCAACAATAATGATATCCAACTTATACATAATTCCCATTCGTTTCTGAATACACGTGAATCGTAAAATGAGTTTTAAAAACGTTAAATCCCGTATTTGTTCTTAAACTCAACAACTTTGCACACTGTTGTAAACTTTCAAAGGCAACTACTAGTCGCTACCAGGTAGGTAAAGTATCTTGTATTTCAACTAATGATAAGTTTAAAATTCACCAAATTGGGTTTTCATAAGAAGAATGCGGCTTTGTAATTGAATTGGCAATTGGTGAATTCACTGGTGAGTAAAAAGATACTATTTTGCCGTATTGTATGTTTGGAGCATGCTTTTTTTAAGTATTGAAAATAAAGACTCGACGTTTATTCGGAGTTACTGTTTTTCGTACCATGACAATTTTCACTAAGGAGACAGCGTCAATTGGTGCAATTTATCAACAATATATTTATTATTATGTCACATCAAAGTCTGTGTACAGCAATGGCTTGACTATGACCAAACTGTTCAACGTACAACCATTTCTTACAGAAAACCACTGACCCATGGCATTGTGGTCTAAGTTCGGCACCTAATGACGACGACGAAGACGATGATGGCTGACACGCGGGGACGGCGTCGACCTGGGATACATTCATTACGTAGCACCATGGCATGTATCAACAGTAACACTCGTTACGTTTAAAATGCAACTCAAAAATGGCATTTATAGCTAAGGTTAAAATGTTCCTGGTCTCGAAAATATTTAATTGTATGATTTTTTTTTGTTAACATCCAAAAATTCCTGTTATAATACATTGTTAATTACTCCAAATACCGTTCACATGTCTTGGGTTTTCATAACAAGAATGCCCTACTAGGACATGCCGAGATTTGCCGAGTATCGGTTCGTTTCAACATATTTGTAATTCATATTAATTTATAAATAGTATGGCAATTATTACCTACATATTACAATACATAAGCTTATATAATTTATGAATAATGTCACCAAGGAGGACATGACTGGGCTAACCGAATGCACACAATTTACGATATAGTAAATGATTATTTTATAGTAACAACGGGTCGATGGAGCGAGTTCTAGAGACCGCGTTACACACACAGCATATAGCTCAGTTAGGTCGTCGAAGAGCTCGACAATGGTGGCAGGTATGGTTTCTCTCAAAGATACGCTTGTTAAAATAAATGTTCTCCAAAAAGCACTTCAAGTGCACTGTAGATGTCCCCCCCCCCAGTTTTTCTATTTTCATTGCTTAACTGAATCGATACCTTATTGTAAGTTACTACTGTAGTAATTGGTTCGTCAAACGTAACCAATCAATAAACTGTCAGAAATTATGCGCATTAACAATGTGCGGAACTTTACCGGCTCTGAGATTTGATGGTGTTTTTTAAAGGCTACAAAATAAATCAACATCAGAATTAAGAAATTGCCACATTTTGGCGATAATTATTTCAGGTGTGTATTGAGTGGTTGTCAGTTCAAACATTTACTAAATTATATCACACGTGACTGTACAATTCATAATTCAGTCAATAGTCCATTCATGTTGGTGACATATTTACAAGAAGTTGTATCTGGAACGAAATATAGGAGGTGAAAATACACCAAGAAGTTTTGCAGGGGCTAAAAAAACACTACATTCGTTACTTTTGGTTGGAATCGTTGATTTAAAACTACCTAAGGATGTCACTGCTGTAGTTGCCATTCACAGAACTGTAGAATGTCCTTACAGGTAGATATAGTCACAGTTGAACGAATTTGTGAAATTGGACCAAAAAATACAGAAGACGACAGTCAGCCAAATATTCATGTTTGGGCGGGAAACCTAGTGTGTTTGTATCGTCTGTTTGTCTGGTATTTGCAGGGAATAATTAGATAGATCATGTATATGTAATTTATTTGTCCGTCTAGGAATAAAAGACTTACAGCAACTACAAAGTCGATTGATCTGTGTGTCATAGTTTACCAAACACAGCGTGGTGTAGAATGCCGTTGATTTGAAAATCAGAAGTTTGACTCAGAACCCCCCCCCCCCCCCCGAGAACATGGCTTTATTCGCCTACTTCGAAAAGTGAATAATTAACCGAAATCAATTTTAGATTTTGGTGACAAAATCAAACGAAATACGGGCAGAATGAAACTAGTGGTAATGGAGTCGCGTCACGGTGCTTAGCCACTTTCAAAAAGTTAGAGTTGTGCAGTGTCTACTAACATAATTCCAGCAGTTATCGTCTTCCTGCCGTGAAGTAACGTTTCAAAAATAAATGCATTATGACTACAGACGCTGTGGTGGCTCAGTTTAGGAATTCCATAGCCTACACTTAATAATTATCCACACTAGTGGATTTGTTACGCTGTGAACATTGAAAGCTTCCGAGGACGAGCGGGAAAATCATTGTGACAGGCCTTCTAAGTTTAGCCATGGGAGTCATTGCTTTGTCGCCAGTCAACTATTTCAAGCCCAATAACGTCTCTACCCTACATATTCCTGCCAAGTTTTATTACTAGACGCACTCTTTCAAAAGTAATCGTTCCTGAAAACCACAGTCCATCTCATGCTGACAATTACAAGATGGCGGTTGCGAAAAAACCAATGGGGCCGTCAAGTAAACAATTAACCATCGAGTTTACGTAATTATGCATATTTTTACGAGATGTTTTGAAATAAATTTGGAATGATTATAATAACGGAATAACAAAGACTGCTTGGAAAGTTGCATACTGCGCGGGAAGATCTTAAAAAGAGTGATTTCTCCGATCAAAAATTTGCAAAGTGTGATAACCACGTGTCTTTAGACTCGGATACTCTGGTGAATAAGTGAATGATTGAATGGCATGTCGTCCATTTTCGCCATCAAAAATTCACCTTAGTGTTTATCATCACAAATAATTTTAAATATCTGACAAGTGGGCTCCACTGCCGGCAACATTGCAAAGTAAGATTTATGTAGACGATGCATTCAATTTGATTAAAAACGAATGCACCATGTATGAAAAAATAAGCAAAGGAATTGCATGGTAAGTTCTGGGATCGGAAATCTCCAGTGGTCCGTCACATACACACCGGAACCGTTATCCACAACGAGCAAAAGAAACGGAACTCTACATTATTTAAAAGCAGGAAAAATATTTTGAAAATACGAGCCGATTGTACTGCCTGAGTTGAGATATGAAGTGACAAAACTCAGACGGGGCAGGAAATCGGGTCATCGTAACAGTCTGCAAAAACAACCGATCGCATGATGACACCTGTTGTAACAATTTGATTTCACTTCCGTTCGACTGGTGATTCATAGAATCAAGTTTAGCTCGATTCGGTGTCCGACCGTGGCGATGACATCACTAATTTCCGTTTAAAACAATGGTCAGTGAGTTTTGTTCTCCAAAATCTAAATAACCGAATAAAAACAAACAATTTCATCGAACGCAGAGGGCAAAAATTCGTTCAAAACTAAAAAGTCTTTGACCCTAACGCGTATTGTTTTTGTTGTTTTCGGCTTGGTAGAATGTCCTCCCATACCTAACTGGAAACCGCACAGGAAAATATTTAGGTTTGTTTTCAACAACACGCTAAAGTGTATTTACTGTCTGTCTTTTTTTCTTTCAAGTTCAAAAGACTAATTAATTTTATCGTTCTGCGTGCGATCCTCTTCTGCCGCTCTCCATTTAAACACACATCAACTAAAACAGAAATGCCGTACAAGGTATGAAACATATGGTGAAATTCAATGTTGTGTACCGTTTACCACACATTGACTTTTCAAAACTAAAATGCTGCCATCTGGAAAACTTATTCCTTTACATAAGAGCTCACTGAGTTGACAACACATAATACAGCTTCTAGAAATAATACAAATTCACGACATTTTGAATAGTAAAGATAACTTTACCTAACCCAATTTCAGCCAAACGACACAGATAGCTTAGCAACTAAGTAAATATCATTTTCGAACGTGTGTTATTTATAAAACTCTAAGTCTTTTGTGGGTCTAGTTTAATCATAACACTGCTGGCTGTGAAACGAATGTACCACGTTACGTTTTCAGAGGTAAGGTCGAAAGTCGAATTTCAGTTCCATTTCGATTCCTTGGTACTAATATCGAGCTAAGTTCTCCAGCAATGTATGTTCGAATGAGTGAAATTAAATAACATGTTAATGTTCCGACATCAAAACGAACGGAGAAAAAAGTTTCGCGTGCTGTATTTTTCATCAACTGTTTTTTTCTCAGACAACGCAGATAAATGTAAGACTTATATGGCACCAGAGTGAGTTTGTAGGAAGAACAAATAACACGATGTCATGCAAAACACCATTTTTTCAACATGGCCGACGGTGTTATACGTTGGCAAACGAAAACTCAATAGTTTTCACCAAAAGTGGACGTTTGAGAATTAAACTATTTAGTGTCCACAATTTTCATCCTACATTGTTCAGAAACGTATTCTGTACCGTCACAAAAAAGTTACAAAGCCCATTTCTCGTCAGTAACAGTATACCGTATACGCATTATGCAAAGTGACACCTGACAAAGATGGCGACACCTGAAATTTTAAGATTGACAATTAAACGAACACTTACGTGCTCTTGAAAAATGGTCTTCGTGTTTACTCCCTGCTTCTTGAAACTAATCAGACCAAGTGAATGCAAGTCCTGTATTACTCTCAAATAATCGTTTTCCACTGTGTATGGGGGTTTGAATATCTCTCTACGGACACATGGTTCAGATAAGATGGAAGTAAAATACGACCTCGCTTTACAAAACGCTCAGAAACACGTACAAAGTGTATGACTTTTCGACGTACTGAACGGTTACATGGATATGTATATGATCAAAGTGTACAAATATATACTAAGCCCTCGTCATTGAAAGAATTGGTGAATCACTTTTTAGCTATAGAGTGTACAAAAGGTAAATGAAACTGGACGAGAAATCTGAGGAAAAGTTTCTATAGTGAGATATTAGAATGGTGAAGCGGGCATTTTATAAAGCTTTGAAGGGACTAAGAGGACACCAGAAATGTCGGTCATGATGTCATGGAGTCACGGTGATTACATGATTTTCCAACAGTGAACTATATATATATAGGAATGGCCATCAGTAAGACGTCCATCGACAGATGTATTTTAAAGGGTTCACGACCATTTAATACTAACTGTGAATTCTTGTAGTTATTCGATCAATTTGTGTAAGTGTATTACTACTACAAGTTGTTTTTAACCACGTGGGGAATGATAATCCATAGTTCAAACGGTGACGGTGGATTAAAGGCGGCACCCGCTCTGACACATCGTGATATTTACGGTATCTCTGACTGTGAATATCCCATTCATGACCGTAACGCCTGTGATATTTTGACCATATACGAACTAAAATGTTATCTTGTTTGCCACTTGAATATTAAATGAGGTATGCATAAAGTTAAAAATGAAAAAAAAAATATGAAAAGGGAGAATCATGCCAAATTGAAATCACAAAAGGTACACGTGTTTAACGTTATGAATAAATGTCTTCAAAATAATGCCGAGGGTGCAAGTTGATGGGATGGGATGCAGGGTGGGGATAGGGTTTACAAAGATACCCCATGGTCACGAACAGCACTGGTAACCATGTCAACTGTACATATGTGAACTGTCCGCAAAAACGAAGGATATTACGAAGAGGACCCTGATAATGTTGGCGCTATAGCATTTCGACAACATGCACTCGAGAAAAAATTTGATGTTTTGGTTGACCAATTATTATATTAAATTTTGATTTGATTTGTAATAGTTTTGGTAATAGTGCCATTCAACTGGTCTTCAGTATATCTCCATTCACTTGTTATCAATTAAAGAATTAAACTTCATATACACGATATATCCATATTCCATTTAACTTTTTATTGACGTATCCCCCTCCCTGTCTGTCTGTCTGTCTGTCTGTCTGTCTCCGTCTCTCTCTGTCTCTGTTAGTCGTCTGTCTGTCTGTCTGTCTGTCTGTCTGTCTGTCTGTCTGTCGGTCTGTCTGTCTGTCTGTCGGTCTGTCTGTCTCCCCCCCCTCTCTCTCTCTCTCTCTCTCTCTCTCTCTCTCTCTCTCTCTCTCCCTCTCTCTCTCCCCCTCTCCCTCTCTGATAAATTGTGTTCTGCGATATAACCAAATGATAAATAGTTTTATTCTATGGTGTATGTCCATCACTCTTCATACAAAATCATCCGGTTTCAAAGGATTAGAAAAATAAGACAGAAAAAACATCGTGATACGGTTTCCTTTTTCGTTTGTCATCCCAAGTGGATGACTGAACACTTAGAAGTTAAATCTAATGCAATATAACAATAGGGGCAAACATTCCTGCACTTAACAAACATTTTAACTATTTTAACTCTAAACTCAAGTGCACTGATATTTTCAATGAAGGGTCTGGTCTGTTTCTTTGGTCTAGGGGGGATGAGGTCGGTGGACTTTGTCATACGTATAACAAAATGTCTTTGATTCCCCCCTCCCGCCCTGCAAAAACCAAACCACACAATACTCCTCCCCAATCACTAATTATAAAACAAACGATGACGCCCCCTTTTTACACATGAGGGGTAAAACGTCTCATTCGACTATTTGACTCTACATCTCTCAGTTATAAATACTTTACAAGACAATTTCATCATATACAAGCCTCGAATTATCATACACAGGGTTGTATGGTCAATAAAAGTTCAATAGTATCATGATGCGTGGTAGAAGGTCAGCATATCCAATGGCAAATGTCATCGAAGGAAGCTAATGAGGTTTCCCCAGAAACCCTGGGTTTTTAAGATTGTGTGTGAGGGGGGGGGGGGGTTGTCAATTTTGTGTACATGAAATTCATTTTTCATTTCGATGCAATATTATCTGTTTTCCTACGAGAGCTCTGCAGCTATGGGAAGAATTAGGCCTCCCTGGTCGTTTTGAAGGTCTTAAAGCAGTTTTTTGGTCTATCAATAGGTTTTTAGGCAACAGCATTTTACTGCTGTTTATGTAAGTTCTAAGTTATTATACAGTATTTAGATCATACTGTATAATAACTATTATGGTAGGTAAAACAAACATGTTGTTATGTACCAGGTACATGGCTCGCTGTCAGGCTGGAAATATGCTCCACGGTGACTTGGACGTTTTGGTGTCCATGTAGGGTATATATTTCTAGAGCTTGCCCGTGCATTTGTAATTGCTCTCGCTCTAAGTGAAAAAATAATAATGGCCGTAGGAAATAGATGGAAGCAGAAATAACATACTTCAAAACTACCGTGTCATTGTAGAAATGAATTGTACACCAATCATGATTTAAAACGCAAAGTCACCCCCTACACTAGACACTTTCAATACAGGTATACCCCTACTTCTGCGTTAAAAAACAGCGTGACCCCCTACGAATCCATCAAACACCAACACCCGCCGCCGAAGAAACTGATCTGTCCCTAACCCCAATAACGTTTGACTCATATCCTGCGATCTCTATTAAACTTGAACCTCTGTATGGGAATTAAATGTCACAAATGTATCACTAAACATTTCTTGTGGTCTGTCTGTCTGTCTGTCTGTCTGTCTGTCTGTCTGTCTGTCTGTCTGTCTGTCTGTCTGTCTGTCTGTCTGTCTGTCTGTCTGTTTCTATGCTTCAAGTCTAATTTATCTACCGTGACGAAACCGGGTTTACGCTATATGAAAACAAAAGGAAATGTGACATATGTGTACATTTCCACTTACTCTCAATATGGTACACTGTGAGGTGTATTTAATTATTTACAGGTAAACTTGTGTGTATGTAGCTGTACACATAACACCGTAAAAATTGTAATAACTTTGTATTTTATGGGACGGGCTCAAAACACAGCACCTCTGTCGACCAGAACATGTTGACTTTACACTAAAACATGAGTATTCACAAGACACGCCGTGAAATAATACTAAATAGTGATCGTTGCGGCTGCAAATTGTTTGGCCTAGATTGTGCTTGAATATGTAAAGAGCAGCACTGTCATATAACAGCTATCAAGGCAAGTATAACAAATAATATGGCGTTGGAATAAAAACCAAGTGCTTGTTCAAGATTTAAATCTGTAACCACAGTAAATAATGGATAAAATCGACCACTATGAAGGTACATTTACAATACAAGTACAACGTCTCCATAAGTAATTGAATAAGTTTTAGTGAATATATCTTTGGTTGCTCGATGAAAAAATGTGCCTGTTGCTGCTGCTGGTGCAGATTTAACACTCCAAACCCAACTGTTATGGTAGAGCTACGGTAGTGAATGACATTTGACCCCCAAATCGCATATTGCCAATGACCTACATGTATCTCAATAAGATGTCCTGCAGAAAGTTATTCATGCTTCTTTTAAAATAAGTCTGTGCACACTTTGATGACAGGAAACTTTAGAAAATAGAAAATTTAAAACACACGTTAATTTTATCTTCAAATGAACATTCTTCGATGGTGGTAACTAAGTGCAGTCGAAAATTTCCGGCAATAATATATTTTCAACTGTGTGTTCAGAAAGTTTAGCACAATACATGTTAATGTTATCGTTTATTGGATGGAAAAGGTATGTCTAATAGTTATGATGTATTACAACCCGTTTCACGTTAGTGTTCACTGGCTCTGTTTGATACAACCACACAGAGACCGATAAGAAACTGCTGCCCATACTACACTTTAAGACAGGCAGATGAATTGAATGAATAAGGTTTCTTGCCACACTATGTCTAATCTAAATGATCTAGTCTAACGTGTCACCATGCAGACATCAAATGCAGACATCAAAACATTGGCGCCCGTGTGTCTGTGTCTAGTTGTGGTGCGTTTAATTAATGTAGGCACAATGTAGCAAGAAACTGCCATCTTGCCATCTCAGTTAAAGTATAGAATGTGTTGTTTAATTATTGATTTCTGTATGGTTGCATCAAACAGAGCCAGTAAACACTTACATGAAAAGGGCTGTATTAGAGTACCACACATGGACGTGTCAATATTGCCAATCATGCTTATAGATCTGATTTTAGTGAACATTACTGTATGCTTAATCAAAACCAGGTCGAGATACATTTATACATTAAAATGAACATACAAACCATTATATCGTTGATTCAAGTCTGTGACAAAGAAGCTAAGACATTTCAAAGCTTACCAACAAACACGCACAATATTATGGTCAGGTAATTTCAAAGCGGGAACGTACCCTGACGAAGATATCAAATTATACAACACTTTACAACTGTTAAGTTCAAAGTCTTGCTATAAGCAAATTTTAAAACTGGATTCAAAGTCAGCAGGCTACAGCTGCGTTTCCCGGGGATTCTTCAAAATTGAGACGGCAACAGAAATTGGACTTTGTCGGAAAATCCAAATCCATTCCGTGACTATCAGCTGAGAGGGTCACAAAAGATGCAATATTATGTTTGGCAAATATATAAACATGTATTAATAGAACATAACAAGTCACTGGGCAAGGTTTTCACACACGAGTGGCGGCGACCGAGAAAAACAATGCCATCGCTCAAATTTAATAAAAAAGTTCAATATTTGTAAATGGTCATTAAAATAAGAGGTATACTCAGTTCGTAACACATCACACATAGCTATTGACACGAGTGGTTTTTTAATTTCCGGGGAATTAACTAGGTAGAGTCGAGTGTACAGTCGGTTCTTTAGATATAGTGTACATTCAATTCTATTAGACCTAGTGGACATTGAGGTGTATTTGAATTTTTTTTCACCATTAGGCAAAATAAAAATTGTTTCCGATAACATGATAAGAGGTAGGTCTCAATTTGATTTTATTTGACACCAAGATATAAGTTACTCGTCAGTCACAATACTTCCGAGAGAGTTTGCTGAAGTGTAAAAAGGTAAATGAAGATAATTATAAGTTAAGTGGACGAATACGTTCTGCTGACTATACTGTTTTAGTCTAAAAAGACCTGGTTTCTCTCTGGAATACAATTTCTTTTTTAAAAAGTGACCACAGATGAGGCAAAGTCATGAAAGTGTACACGGAAATAGACCTAAAGTATTACATTGCCCTTTTTACATGCAAAAAAATGTTTAGAGTCGTGGGCTTATAATAGGATGGGTCGGGTTATTGGAAACACATTTTTTTATTTGATCTTATAATTAATAATAAGTGTATGTATGCCATTTTATTTGAACTTTTTCCTGGTATACTTAATGCTACCACTGGATTTATAATGGATCGAATGATTGGATAACAATCCAACAAAAGAGAAGTTTTTCAACATGAATTTCTGATTTTACTATTTGAGTAGTTCTTATTTACCTTAAAATAGCTGTTACTTTGTTCAAGAAAACTCATTGACAACTCTATCCTTCATAGAAAACTGAATTCTATCCTTTATAGAAAACTCAACTCTATCCTTTATAGAAAACTGAATTCTACCCTTTATAGAAAACTCAACTCTATCCTTTGTAGTAAACTCAACTCTATCCTTTATAGAAAACTCAACTCTATCCTTTGTAGTAAACTCAACTCTATCCTTTATAGAAAACTCAACTCTATCCTTTGTAGTAAACTCAACTCTATCCTTTATAGAAAACTCAACTCTATCCTTTATAGAAAACTCCACTCTATCCTTTATAGAAAACTCAACTCTATCATTTGTAGAAAACTGAATTCTACCCTTTATAGAAAACTCAACTCTATCATTTGTAGAAAACTGAATTCTACCCTTTATAGAAAACTCAACTCTATCCTTTGTAGTAAACTCAACTCTATCTTTTATAGAAAACTCAACTCTATCCTTTGTAGTAAACTCAACTCTATCCTTTATAGAAAACTCAACTCTATCCTTTGTAGTAAACTCAACTCTATCCTGTATAGAAAACTCAACTCTATCCTTTGTAGTAAACTCAACTCTATCCTTTATAGAAAACTCAACTCTATCCTTTGTAGTAAACTCAACTGTACCCTTTATAAAAACTCAACTCTATCCTTTATAGAAAATGCAACTCTATCCTTTATAGAAAACTGAATTCTATCCTTGATAGAAAACACAACTCTATCCTTGATAGAAAACACAACTCTATCCTTTACAAAGTTTTGAAATAGATGTGAAAATGATATCAACATTTATCCATTATGGAATCCAATATGGCTGCCGAATACTGTGTTAACTTTATGGGAAAATTAAAAGATTGACAATTTCCTTGAAAACAAGACTGTGAATCCAAAAAAAATTTTGTTATTTCAAAAAGACAGGAAAACAGCTCATGATATGGCAAAGTTTGGTGAGAATTGTAGAACTTTGGTGGCTTTCAGTGAAAGTTCTACCCAAGGCGTATTCCACCTTAACCTGTCTCAAACAATTATAGTATTAAGTTTTCTCAGCTAATCACGATGGCAAAAACGTTAAACCTAATTATTGAAATAAAAAAAATGTTTGCATATATTCTCACCTAGCTAATAAACTGACACAAATTAAATCGGAAATTAGATACAAATTGAACTGTAAGTTCTTTAATTCTTGCCTAGACCATGGCTACGATCTAATTACAGCGAAAATAACGACTTCTCCAAAGGGGCTTTCACCGCACGATATATATTTTGTAGTCTGCAACTTTTCTGGTCTGATTTAATGTGACAGCTGGAAGAGTTTCATTCCTTGGCGTATCTGGTAGCCTTTAAGTTATTGCAAAGATGAAACGAAGTATTAAAACTGATCAGCACCAGTGGACGTACTTAACCGCTATCTAAGTACATGCTCTACTGAGTGGGCTGATAAACCATGCCAGCTTTGATACCATGCACTTTGTCACCAGTAAAATTCTGAAGGTGGTGGTGGTTATGGTGGTGGTGGTGGTGGTGGTAGGGGGAGACTCGCTCTAAGAGAAGCAAAATCTCTAAATTGTGCATTTTCGAACTTTTGTATTTACAGTATAACGATTGCATGCAGACTTCATATAAAACTCCAGCCATCATTATATTCGTCCCCACATTCTCCATTTTTCTTTGCATGACTGGCTTAAATCATTACACAGACGCGTACTTGTAATACTTCACATCTTGAAGAAAACAGTGAAGAAGTGTCACGTTTTAATTCTCTGTATATAGGACGCCATGCTTAGGCACAACAATTATTACTGGTAGCTGTCTACTTTGTCTCGAAGGTTTTATAGTGACGCTAATTATTTTGAGAGGCAACTGTGGACAATTTGAAATGAGTGCAAAAAAAACCTCCGATGGCATCTCGTATGTAGTAGTATCAAATCTACACAAACGGAATACTGTAATCGACATATTTACTGGATGGGTAGCCAAGTTACTGTATCGCACCACATGGAATAAAAAAACGAAATATACACAACTCACCTACTTGAAATTCACATCATAGTGCCATTTCAATACCTCCATATTTATTTCCACGACGGCGCAAGAAATGGACAGCTTCGCGTAAAATATAAACGTATCCATGGACGCGATTTGACATCAATTAGCCAGCGAGCTTCCCTTAATAGGTCAGGCCCGCTGAGGGAGGCGCCAGCGAAAATTGGTTTAAGTTTGTACTTCTTGAGTATGCTACATGTGTACACTTTTTTGAGCGGTAAACAGTTAGATAAGGATGTTGGTAATCAGTGACATACCTTTGACGTTAATCCGTGCTACCCACCCCTTAATGTATTAAATACACCATGATAATGAAATTGACCATTATACCCAACAAGACTATGACATCATTGCAATAGTTGAGTTCGACACTGAGCCAGTGCAATGCTTTTGATACGAATGCGTTGAATGTGATCACTGCTGTAATATCGACAAAGCCATATGATATAGTATACACTAACGTAAACTTACCAATTCTTATAATGATGCAAATTGTGTTCCACAAAAGTGTAAATCCAACTAGGGTCTGCCCAATTTTACCAGGTTAATACATGTATAGAAACTCGTCCTACAAGCTTATAAAAAGCTTCAGGTTGCAAATTTGAGACCGACAGATTGCATTCACGCGTGGCGAAATTTCACAGTCTCTAGTCTGCGGTGTTGACCAAAAGCTTTTATCGTGTAGCCACACGTGTTAGCCATTGCAGAGTTGATGGCATTTGAGAGCCTCAAAAAACAGTGGTGTTGTATCGAGAATACAACAGTGCTGTTCTGTGGCTAGCACGCAAGGCCAAGTTTAAGAGCTTTATACACTAACTATATGGCATGCAAAACATTAAAACAATACCACATGCATCAAGTTAACATTTCCTGTAATTATCTCTGGACAACCAAAAAAAAATGTTTTACCTGGGATTTATCGACGGGTAATAGGTGCCAAGGAAAAGTAAAATATCCACTCTGTGTATTCTTATAGTTGTCTTCCAACCTAAACTGTCATCAACTTCACGCTTTCAGCGACGCACCTGAGTCAATAAGTGCGATAGAGACCAAATAATGCAATATTTACCCACAATTAGTCAAGTGTCGTGCTATGTGTACATTCTGCCATCTTACTCAGATAGCTGTAGATTTGGTGCGACGTTCGGCTGTTCGCCAATCTAGCCCAAATCATACAAAAATCCGATTTCTGACAAATAGATCGATAAAATTGAAACCCGCATATTCATAATTTATTGTATTCGCAAACCGTAGCGTGGTTAGAGGAGTTTCGTCGTTGGAAAAGCCATCGCCAATAAACAGACATTCCAATATCAGTGGCCAGTATCATGAATACACCTTGAATAGAATTAGCTCACCTTTATTCAAAGGTCAACAACCGGCTCCTTGACAATAGTTTGATATGATAAGTGGGCCTACATACCTTCTACTCTCTGTGCAGGGTTTCTTTTTTTTTGCTGTATAGGAAACTGTGGGAGTGTTCGCTGACTCAGCTGACGCCGTTAAATGTTTCCTATCTGAGTAAGCCGTCCAGCTCACTGATAAACACACCTGCTAGATTGCGAAATATTTGGCATCCGGGATTTTTTTTTTTTAAATACTCGCGTTCAATGCTTTGGAATCATCTAAATGCCGCTCACATTCAAGCTTATTTCTGCGATAAGTTCCGTTGCTATCGTAAATGTTTTTTTTCCTCTCTGCCTGTTTAAAACTTTTAATTGCTTCACTAAACTTACTGAATTTGGAATAAATATACAAAAAAAAACCTGATCTGAACAGACAAATGGAAGCACGTTAATAAGGGAATTTGAAGTAACACAATTGCAATGTTCGTATCTGTTGTCAACATTATCATTTAATTAATGGTAAAAGCATGAGTTCTTGATGTTATATTCTAATCCCAGTACTTGAGATTACTGTTCAAAGAATCACTGAAACTCAGCGTGGTTTGGTGTGACGTAGGTGCTGCAAACACTTGACCTGTGTGACCTGCACTAGATATAACACGGTATGATATCAAGGGTGATAGAAATAGTGGCTGATTTAGAAGCTTTTTTTATATACTTACAATACAGGAAATTAAATTTTCAATTCCTGTTATTATAAACATATTTTTTTTTGTATTTTTAGCTGATGGTCATGGACTGCAATAAATGACCTAATAATGAGAGAAGGCAATTCAAGACTACAATTTTTATACACAAAATTCGAAACAATTCATTTATTCTGTTGCAAATTGATAGTTTCCACCTTATGTGTCGAAATAAGTTCATATAATCATAAGACATGTTGACCGGCTGAATGGGTAGATCGAGTTATCTTGAACTGTTTACCATCAACGCTGGCAGATCCTAACACATAGAGAGAACCCTGTTGAACTCAGTGTTTGTTATATATACAGTAGCACTCCTTCAAAAATATGCACTTTACAGCTTAGAATTCACATTGAGCTAAAAACCACATAGCGTTAGCGAGAGGATTTATATGCCACGTTTCGAAACAAGTGCTGCTGCAGAGACTTTGACGAGTTGTGTTCACGTTCCACAAAGGTCAAAGAAAGGTCATTAAAACACTCATTGTCATCTAACCTACCACGGATTGACGAACAATATTTGTCGGTCGTTAACTAAAAACGGCTCTGTAGAAATCCCGTTCTGAAAACAAAATCGTCACGTTCCGAACGTTCGGCTGTTTGCTTCAAAACTTTCCCATGACACAAATGGGTAAGTTTACAGCTAGAAATACGAGTATTGCTGCGAAATATTGTCTCTCACGATGACTTGAATGAAATGTGATGAGTTTTCATCAAATACTGATCATTACATTGGTATTACCACGACTGACGACTTTGATTGATTATTCTATTATAGCTATGGGGGTGGTCACCTTTGACATTTGGCCTTTTATATACACACACCTCATCTTCTGTGAAGCCGGGGGTGGGGGGCGGGGGATGGGGGAATTAATGAGGTCACCGTACTTATATCTAGGGTAAGGATTGCGTTTTGTACTGACTAACTTTTGAAATCTGTCCGTTCGAAACACAAAAATCACCCAAACTTGTCTACAATCTGGGACTGAAGCTTTGTACGAGTGTTATTAGTGATTTTTACAGAGTCACGTGATAGTCGACATCAAACGACATGTTTCGGACAAATAGGCACACATTTTTTTTGGTCAGATTAGATATTCATCCACACATGGTCTATGGAATATACCCTATCTCTTTCAAAGCTGTGGCATGTTTGCTTTTTGTAATACATGTATAACAGTTTGTAAAATATATATGTTGTAGTCATAAGCATATCTTACTATCACTTGCTATTGACAAAACTCAAACCTGATATTTCGCACATACAGCTAAAACGATGTAGGTTTGGTGTTTCGCTCATGGGACATTACGTTTTTGACACACAGATAGACATATTTCAACTCTAGACTAACAATAACATAGACACAATAAACACAGCAGGATTCTTTGTCCAATCACATCAAACACAGATAAGCATTGCTATTCTTTCATAGTGCAGTAAAAACAGGCTTCTAATGAAAACATTACACATGGACTTGATGATTTGAATGGCTGCAGTTGTTCATTTTCTAACCGATAATCAACATGTCAAATTTGACTACTTCTACATCCCCACTGTGTGCAGCACCTATGTAATTGTTTCTTTTGCATTAGAAGTTGTCTGAGGGCGGTGTGTATCAAATGTCATGTTCCATGAGTGAAACCCCAAGCCTACTTCATTTTAGCTGTAATACATAAACGAATCGATGACGTAATTTATTATACGTATACTAAACTGTGGAGGTAATGCTGCCAAGTGTACTAACACCGATTAGAGTACAAATAGAAGGCATGCATGTACTGGTATAGCGTTTAAAACCATTATCATTTTATGTATACTAATTTAACTCATCAAATAGCTTATAAACTCAGCTTGTGTGTCTTTTAACCATAGACCCTCCACCAACGTGCCAGGGTCTATGTTTTAACACAGATTGGCTCTTTTAATACCCCAGGTGTACTTGCAGAATATCATTCTTGGAAACCAGATAATTTTTGAAATATGGCAACGACGGCGGAAATATATAATACAAATTTTAAATCCAGCAAGATTGCAAGTTAGATTCTCTCGAGAACAAAATATATGAAAACAAGTAATGTATTCATTAAGTATATATTTACTGTGTATTTGTTTATTTATACATTTATTCATTTGTCACGTTCGCTTATTTCATTTCCATAATTCAGTTGCATACACACTGGCAAATCTTCAAAATATTGAAAGGTGGCTAGTTTTGGAACACGAAACGAGAAACCGACGAAGAAAGTATAATTTTTCTGAAAAGTGGCAGGAGACTGTTTTGTACTTAATATTTGCCCTATTTTGATTTGTTGACACTTTATTGAACTTTCACTATGATCCTGGTATGTCTTTATGAAAGGTTTGCACATCGCCTTAACACTTGAAAAATCACTTTCTTCGCAGGGTTTCCTTATATAGTGACAGTTGTATATGGAATGTTAGATGATTTTTGGATGAGACTGTGGTAATTGGTTGCTTCACAGCAGTCTTTTCAGGTCTCAGCACCCTAGAGGTAGGGTGGGAGTTGGGGTCACCGTAGGGGTGTGTAAATACTTGGATATATTTTAAAGTGATGCGCCGTCCACGTCCCTATCTTCTATTAAAGGATGTTTTTTTGACCCATTAGTTAAATACATAATGATGTTTCAGTCGTTGGGGGCGCTCTACAGTTCAGAACCCACGAACACCACCACCTTTACGTAATGCTGTACACGGGTATGACTTTCTGCATGTTATTTTAGTCTTAGTCTCGGGTACCCTGCATGGTTGTCAACTGCGATTTGACTAATATGTTCTCATATTACAGTACAGTGGTGACAGTAGTCGGATGAGGCAGTGCACCGGTAGCAATGGTGGGATGCCAAAATAACAAAATAATGCAAAGTTAGATAATACAATAAGTCATAATATAAGAAAGTAAAATCTGACCGTTCCCTAATTCTATATTCTAAAACATGACCCTGCCCTAAAAACCAATTCGTAAAATCCGGCCCACCCCAATTCCTCTGGTCCCTCCACCTGTAATTACTGATGGCTTCCTAGATGTGTTGTTTTCGGCAGTAAAGAGATCCAAGAGTAAGGGACAGCGTATATTATTACACCAGACTTATGAATAAAGACGTCTCGGCCACTGAGGGCGCTATTACTCGGGAACATAGTATAAGTACCAACTTGACCTATGGTTTACAGAGTATTACACAACGTTTTCTTAACTATTCAACTGAAGAATTAACAGAGATACATTTTAATTCATTTCTAAGCTTAAATTTTGCATTTTCAAAACGGAATTCCAACATGTCCAACAAATTGACACTAATAAAAGTTTACTTTCCACATACGGCTACTCATGTTACTGGTAATACTGGTCAAACCCTTCATCACGGATGAGGAGTTCTACTGTATGAAAAATCCCCTTTTAAACAATCACTGGGGACCTGAATAATAATCACCAAGATTTTGTTGAGAGTAACAATTTTTCTGCGTTAAAAAAACTATCTGTTTAGATCAATGTGCCATTAACTAGTGTCTAAGATCACAGTTCTGCAATTTAGTAAGGTCACACGATCACACAGCAATGTATAAAGTCACAAAAAGTGTGGTGAATTTACCCCAATACACTGCAATTTGGCGCCAACTTTATTTAGTTCTGAGGTCAGTTTTACGCACAAATCACACATCAAAACAGTATGGAGGTACACACTTGTTTTGAATCTATGGATTAAAGGGACACACGCTGAGTTTATAAGTTTTTGGGCGAGATTTATGATGAACACAAAACTGGTATTAAGATATAACGTATAAACAATCCAATGACGTAATATTTTATACGTACCAAAAATGTCGAGGAATCCATCCTATGCAATAAACAGTTCCAACAATGTCAGAAGGCAATTGTAATGTTATAGAATGCATACATTGACATTGATACCGTAACGTTATAACTTATGGTTAATCGAGATTCCATGCAAGTATTTTCATGTAAAGTAAAGGTTTACAAACTCAGCTTGTGTCCCTTTAAATTGCTGTCCATGAAAACAAAGGGCAAACTCACGACTTAGTGTTTATCAGAAAAGTTACCTCTGATAATACTGGTGTAGACAATTGCGTGGTGACCCTATGAACAAAGCTTCTAAAGTTATTGACCAAATTTTATTGACCTTGAGGATGAAGGCCAAGGTCGAAAGTCAGAGTCAACTCTGCTGGTGCATCGTGAATGTCATGAGAGACATATAGCCTAGTTGCAGGGGACGACATAGATCAAGCAGATTCGGGTGAATGGAACCGAAGATGAAGTCCGAGGACTGAGTGGGACCCAAATTACAGAGGAGGACGACATGCTCGGGACTAAAAGTGGCCCTGAAGAAAGTCCTCGGATCAGCTCAGTGTCCCCGGGTCATTTTCTGCCACGACGAGAAAATACGTGAACAACACACACGCAAGCGTATATCTATTCGAAAAACCTGAAGTCGCGGCTATTTTTGACAACTTTGCGTTTTGCAGTTCACACATCTGAGAAGTTTATAGAAGTTGGTGAGTATTCCCTTAAGGTCCTTGACAGGACGTGGGTAAAGTAAATGACTTGAAAGACGTTGTCTTTACCAATAGGAACGTGTACATAGTGTTATAACTTATATAGGACACGCCGTCGGTCATTTTATTTTGGTTATTTCTCGTCATCGTATAAATCAGACATATTGTGATTCAGTATCTTTTAACAATGATGCAGAGACATTCAATTTTTATCTTAAGATGATGATGATCCATTGACATTCTAATTCCTCAATTTTATCTCAAAATGAACAAGGGTTCTGTGGGAATGTCTATCAACACTGAACTGTGAACATACAATTGTATCATAAACGATTCTTGGAAAATATACATGTAGTTTTGATATTCTTTTACAACCAATGTGGAACATTCAGTTTCAATTTATACATGGCGTATTAATTCATATATATTTCAAACGAAGACATGTTTGTATCTGCTTCGGCAATTCTGATACTTGGAGAGAACATAGGTCACTGAAGCAGAGTGAATGGAACCGGAGATAAAGTTCGAGGATTGAGTGGGACCAACACAAAGCGTTAAGTCAGAAGTATCCCAGTGCGAATTCTTTATAGCTCCATTCACCCATAGACAAATGTTTACAGTTAATCATATGCACCATATATACCTTCTGGTGTTACACCTGTACCCCTTCAACGTTTTCGTTCAAAACCTGTCAAACACACCACGCGATAAAATTGAGTAGGGCAAGTCATTTTGAAACCAACTCACAGTTAGTGGAAGCCAGTCCGAGAATACACAATCAAAGACTATTCAGAGAAAAAAGACTGCAAAATCTAGACTTGTCATAAGGGAAAGGTTTGATGTTTAAAATGGCTAGATAAAAACAACACGGAAATAGGGAAAATGTTATGTCTCTAAATGACTTCCTTCATGTCCTTATTTTCCGAAAGGTTTTCAGCGTGGGTGGGGACACCGTCTCCCACACTCTCCCCACTAGGAAACTGTTATTTCATACACATGCGAATCGGAGTTTTTAATGAGAAGATATATCGGTATTAAATGTAGTTAGGGACAATGTTGTAGAGATGTTGACATAGCTCCTTACGATGTCAGGAGTGTGCCAATCAAATCACTGGGAGATTTTGGAACTTCTAAAGTGCTTGAAAAACCTCTTCCGTTGATAACAATCCGTCACAAGTACCAACCTTTTCATTCTTCACTTTAGAAATGTTATCACTATTGAAAAAACCATAGATATCTGCCGTATTTAAAACTGGACTGCTAGATGTATACAACTCGGTGTAATATTTACATATCTTACGTGTTTCTTACGTATGTTACATAGAATTTCGCTTTCGCTTTCTTAATTTGACGGTTGTTTTCCCCTATGTTCCATTTATGTTTTTTCTTAGATACATCTTGTGTATGCTGTATCGTGTTACGTGGGCGAAGAAAGTCCGGATTATGACACGATATTGCCAATCCAAAGAATGCCCCCATTGTCTATGTTAAATCAGTCGTAACGTTAACATTTGTGAACTTTTGATTTCCTCGTCAAATATTTCGTTCTGAGCAACCGGGAAATGGTTCTTCCAATCGCCCACAATTCCCTTCCTGAAAAATTCCCCATCGTGTATGACGTATTTGTGGATAGACTCTCTCATACCTTCAACAGAGCATGCCATCTTTATTCGCTGAATATCTTGACCTTCTGGTGTTACACCTGTACCCCTTCAACGTTTTCGTTCAAAACCTGTCAAACACATCACGCGATAAAATTGAGTAGGGCAAGTCATTTTGAAACCAACTCAGTCTGAGAATACACAATCAAAGACTATTCAGAGAAAAAAGACTGCAAAATCTAGACTTGTCATCAGGGAAAGGTTTAATGTTGCTCAACACGAAAATAGGCAAAATGTTATGTCTCTAAATGACTTCCTCCATGTCCTTATAAGATACTAGGGACAATGTTGTTGAAAAATTCTCAGACTGGCTTCCACTAACAAGTGTTTGAAAAACCTCTTCCGTTGATAACAATCCGTCACAAGTACCAACCTTTTCATTCTTCACTTTAGAAATGTTATCACTATTGTAAAAAACCCATAGATATCTGCCGTATTTAAAACTGGACTGCTAGATGTATACAACTCGGTGTAATATTTAAATACCTTACGTTTTTCTTACGTATGTTACATAGAATTTCGCTTTTGCTTTCTTAATTTGACGGTTGTTTTCCCCTATGTTCCATTTATGTTTTTTCTTAGATACATCTTGTGTATACTGTATCGTGTTACGTGGGCGAAGAAAGTCCGGATTCTGACACGATATTGCCAATCCAAAGAATGCCCCATTGTCTATGTTAAATCAGTCGTAACGTTAACTTTTGTATTGCATCATGTTTCTTGATGAAAGAACGTCCGGGGGAGGGGGTCTGTCACGATCTTGCACAGTTAAAGAACGTCCGGGTTCGATTCAGTCACGATGTTGCACAGTCAAAGACAAACGTCCGAGTTATGTCACGATGTTGCACCTATATAAAGCAACAACTCAGAATTTAAAAAAAACAACACTTTTACCTGTACCGGCATCCGAACTGATAGTTCTTGTAATCTGCGTACCTTTACTCTAAGCGTTCATAAGTCACACAGATTTTTTAAAGGTAAGGCTGAGGGTGTTAAGCCGATATCTTATTATCGTTCATTAGTAAGTCATTTGCTAAATTAACGATTTCCAGTAATTAGATAGGCTATATCTTAAAAACGCACTCTTCAAATTTAACTCAATTTGGTACATCAACCATAACTCATCTCATATGTCCTGTTGCATTTCAACAATTGTGTCTTGTAGTAGAGTAGAATCATTTGAATATATGCGTGAGAGACTATACGTCCTTTTAGTGTGTATGGGTTTTTGTTCATTTTACCCAATACAGAAAGTCAAGCACAGCCATCAGTTTGGACAATGGGACGTTCAATTTCGGTCATGCTATTCCTCGTCTGCGCATGTGCAGTATCCGCCAGGTACTTGGAAACGGAGAAGGACGAACTGGAACATTTGGTGGATATGCTTGAAAGCATAAAAAGGGAGGATAAAACAACACAGGTAAGTCTATAATTTTTCATCCCCTCTATCTCCTTCTTTGCCTATTTAAATTTGTTGCTCATTTCCCCCCCCCCTCTCTCCCCCTCCCTTTCTCTCTTTTCTTTGTAACTTAATCAATGATAACTGTTTTTGCCGACAGGAATTGGACGAAAAAATCCCAGAAACCAAGAAGGATTACCTCACCCGTAAACACGCAAATACAGGTATGGTTTCACTTTTTTATTTTGTTGTATTTACTGGCCTCATGCCATCACATACAGGTATTAGATTTTAACAAACAGTGACGGATGAGGTCGAGAATCAACCAAATCAACCGAAATGAGTTAACCATAAAATATTGTTCAAATAGATTTTTTGAGCCATTACATACACACACATACACACACACACATACACACACATACATACATACATACATACATACATACATACATACATACATACACACACACATACATACATACATACATACATACATACATACATACATACATACATACACACATACATACATACATACATACATACATACATACTTGTACTCCGGCTGGGCGTTAAATTTCGACTGACAGTTACAAATGAGGGCTATTGACCAATCAGGGAAAAGCGTGAAGACCGGTGTATCAGCAGAGTAGCAAATTTATCAAATGTCGGTGGCGGGAGTGTATTTGCTGTGTATGAGATCCAATTAATGGCATCCAGGGAAGAGTGATTAGACGCAGACAATCATAACAAAAACATGACCCCTGACTGTGACTGAACAGATAGGACTTCCGTTCACAAGTTGAACACTATTTTCGTAATAATAAACATTACCTCAGAGTGTATTTAGAAGGTGAATAAAATACACATACTACAACTTGTACTTGCAAGGTAGACGGTATAATGGCAGAGAGAAAGCGACGGTTTGCTGTTATGATATTTGAGGACATAGATCAGAAACTGAAGACAAGTGTACTGAAAAATCATAGTACACAGAAATACACAGAAAAAAATACTAGCTCATCATGCAAGTATGGAATAGTTGGGCCGAGGAGAGGGATGAAGACGGAATGGACAAAAAAGTCACAATAATTGTGGACGGTATTGCACTGTAGTTTGAATGGTGTATTTTACTACTACAACTTGCGAGAGGTAGACGGTACTACTATTGCTTCGTAATACACTACATTTCAAAAGTTTGAATGGTGTATTTCATTTGCATGTAATTAATATGCTGTTTCTTTACGCTAGACACAGATAAACAATTTCGCTGAAAGTTGTAACATTGAATGTTGACACAGGCGTGTATCCAGTTTGTTGACACGTGTCAGCTTCGATTGGAAGTCACGTTGGCGTCAGGGTGTCTCATCGAAAATCAAAACATAAACAATGAGTGTATGGAGTTTTTCCTGGAAAGAATATGACACCATCGAATTATTAGCCGGGGTACAAGATAAATGCCATCCTGGCAATACACGCCTCCTACGTCGGCGTGTATTTACCCGGACGGCATTTATTACATACACACATACATACATACATACATACTTGTACTCCGGCTGGGCGTTAAATTTCGACTGACAGTTACAAATGAGGGCTATTGACCAATCAGGGAAAAGCGTGAAGACAGGTGTATGAGCAGAGTAGCAAATTTATCAAATGTTAGTGGCGGGAGTGTATTTTCTGTGTATGAGATCCAATTAATGGCATCCAGGGAAGAGTGATTAGACGCAGACAATCATAACAAAAACATGACCCCAGACTGTGACTGAACAGATAAGACTTCCGTTCACACGTTGAACACTATTTTCGTAATAATAAACATTACCTCAGAGTGTATTTAGAAGGTGAATAAAATACACATACTACAAGGTAGACGGTATAATGGCAGGGGGAAAGCGACGGTTTGCTGTTATGACAGCTGAGGACATAGATCAGAAACTGAAGGCAAGTGTACTGAAAAACACACAGAAATACACTGAAAAAAATACTAGCTCATCATGTAAGTTTGGAATAGTTGGGCGAAGATAGGGATGAAGACGGAATGGACAAAAAGTCACAATAATTGTGGACGGTATTGCATTGTAGTTTGAATGGTGTATTTTCTTACAACTTGCGAGAGGTAGACGGTACTGCTATTGCTTCGTAATACACGACATTTCAAAAGTTTGAATGATGTATTTCATTTGCATGTAATTAATATGCTGTTTCTTTACACTAGACACAGATAAACAATTTCGCTGAAAGTTGTATTTTTGATGTCAGTAGCCAGGGGTACGTTTTATCAGTGGCGATTAAATTTCATATCACTAGTTGCATACACATGATGGATGTGATTGTATTGAGTAGTTTGTAGTATGAATGTCCTGCATAATAATATCGAGCAAATACATAGTGGTATGAAATACACTGTACATTGGGATGTACATTGGGATGTAAATTGCTATTTTCGTCGTGCTACATAGCGATATACGTGTGTGACATTGAATGTTGACACAGGCGTGTATCCAGTTTGTTGACACGTGTCAGCTTCGATTGGAAGTCACGTTGGCGTCAGGGTGTCTTGTCGAAAATCAAAACATAAACAATGGGTGTATGAACTTTTTCCTGGTAAGAATATGACACCATCGAATTATTAGCCGGGGTACAAGATAAATGCCATCCTGGCAATACACGCCTCCTACGTCGGCGTGTATTTACCCGGACGGCATTTATTACATACACACATACATACATACACACATACATACATACATACACACATACATACATACATACATACATACATACATACATACATACACACATACATACACACATACATACATACATACATACATACATACATACATACATACATACATACATACATACACATACATACATACATACATACATACATACATACATACATACATACATACACACACACATACATACATACACATACATACATACATACATACATACATACATACATACATACATACATACACACATACACATGCATACATACACATACATACATACACACATACATACATACATACATACATACATACATACATACATACATACATACATACATACACACACACACATACATACATACATACATACATACATACATACATACATACACACACACATACATACATACATACATACATACATACTGTGCTCAATCCACGTTGTTTATTTTCATTTAGTTGATTTTTACGAAGAAATGACGAACGATCTGTTCGACCGAATCCAAAGCAGGGGCGATCAAGAATCATTACGTGAGTATTTAAATATAGTGTCATTGTAGTTTACCTAACGCTAACGTCTAGGTGAGCACTGTATCTTATACATATCGTATACATGTAGTGGTACTGATAAGCTCTTGCACGATTGTCAAATGTATTAGTTGTATGTCCAAACCAGAAAGAAACGGTTTGCTTTCTCTTTTTTATATATGATATTAATTCTGTAATGTATGCTATTATAGAGGACAGGCTACCCCAAAGATATCGGTCGTGAGTCATGACATCACATGGACATCTTGATGCAATGATGATTGATTTTCCTATGTAATGGCAATTCGACTTCCTGAAATTAGATGTCTGGTATTCAAATATATTTGTTTTAATCTCAGGGTACGTTCAAATTGGCTGTTTTCGAGATACCGCCCAGCGAGCAATCTCTTCTCTTGAGGGAAAGGACGACCGTCTTGATGGTCGTTACAGAAGACGTAGTGATGCCATCGCTAAATGCGCTGAAGCTGCTCATAGTCGTGGGTTCCTTGTCTTCGCCGTTCAACATGGTGGTTGGTGCGCATCAACTTCTGACGCATCTGAAACCTATGATGTATACGGTCCTTCTTCCGCTTGTGAAGACGACGGAGAAGGAGGACCGTGGGCGAACCAGGTGTATGCCTTTGTAGAAGAGCAACTCGTCTGTGAGCACCGAGAATTGTCCTTAGAATGCGAGGCAGGCCAGATCCAAATCATCTCAGCGAATTACGGAAGAGATAACCCCGAAACTTGCCTTCACCCATCCATCCGCACAACTGAATGTGGAGCTGAAAATAGCTTGAGTATTGTTAAGGATCTCTGCGATGGGAAAGAATCGTGTAGTGTTGATGCCAGCAACGGTGTATTCGGTGATCCCTGTGTCGGAACTTTCAAATATCTCGATGTCACGTATTATTGTAAGTACATATATCATGTATGTTTTTATATGCCATATTCTAATGTCTGATATATTGTACTGTAACATTGTAAAACCATGGTCAAAGATAAGAATTCCCCGGGACACTTCAATACAAAATGAAATTTACTAGAATGTCACGACAGTTTGATAAGTCACAGTGGGCCAATCACAACGTAATGTGCTAACAAGAACCTCAGGCCACTAACAGGAGCCTGGACCAATGAGAATGATTCATTGTCTCACTAGCCTAGTATGGAATCCATTTGTAAGGGATTTGTACTCTGGCCATTCAAAGACCAGATCAAAATTCACCACACGACTATATTCTAGCCTTAGGCTATCATTTTACATACATACTTATTTTCCGGGAATAAAGCAACTAACAAAAATTAACTAACTGGACCTTGGTTAGACATTATCTATCATTGACTGTGACAATGAAATAGAGCCAAGTCTGACGTTACTGCATGGTCCATTATTTTCACAGGTGGCAAGGCTCCATTGGATTACACCATCCCAGATATTGATTATGGTGAGTAAAAATATTCACAGAGTCTGCAAGCCATTCTTCTTAATAATGTTGGTTTTTATATAACGCTTTCCCAGTCTGTGCTCAGAGCGCTTTACATTTAAACAATAATAACACATGGACCAGGTTTATTAAAACAAAAATGTGACCAAAATAAAAAATGTAAAATTGCTTGAGTTCACACATCAGTAAAATAAACATGTTCAAAAACAAACCCCCCCCCCCAAAACCCCCCCCCCCCACAAAAAAACCCACACAAAAACAAACCAACACCAACAACAACAACAACAACAACAACAACAACAACAACAACAACCAAGTTGATCAATAAAACAAGTCCTAAAAGTCGTAAAAGTCTAACAAATACAAAGTACAATGATTAAAGTTAAAATGCAGTTATGGGGAATAATAAAACCCGGTACATATTAAAATAACAACAAACGAACAAACCACTGCGAAATAACCAAGGATACATAAATAATAAAAACACAAGAAACTAACTACCTAACAAACAAACAAACAAACAAACAAACAAAACTAAAAACCAATGACTCAGCCACCCTAATGCTATATACACAACGGGACTGTTTTCTCGTCGTTTTGTATTTGGTATGGTACTTGTGATGATTCGGTGAGTGATGAAGTCTATGATTGTCCTTTACTATCGACGATGCAAACATCTTACACACATTGTCTGGGAGCCTTCCTTGCCAAATAACATTGGAGAATGTAAATACGCTTTAAATCTTTGTTGCTGGCACCATACCTATTATAGACTCTCATTATATGTAGGCGTTTTGAAGCTATTTACATTTACAGTTATTACCCTTGGCAAGGATCACAACCGGCCCTTTACCCTTCACAACCGGTCCTCAACTCTCTTGGGAGCATACAATCCATTGCAGCCTCTATAATAGGATTAAAGCCTTCACATAGGATTAAAGCCTTCACATTGCAACGTCTATCATACCAAGTTATAAAGCTGGGTTGACTGAGGCACAGCTGTGGTTAAAATCGTGCCCAAGGACTTTAGCAACTCAGAAACAAACGGAAACAAGGAGGTTCGAACCTGCAACCTGCAGTGCAACCTGTAGATTCAAAGCCGGCCACTCTAACCATTCGCCCATCAAGTATTCTTCCATACACGGTATGGTGTGCGTTCTTACTCGAATATCACACCAAACTGAAAGTGTTGTAAATCATAAGTTTCTTTGCATGTCCAAATTCTTTAATTTCGTTATACAACATACATTTGTAATTCAAACGATGTATATATAGTTGAACAGAGTTAAAGTGGCACAAGCTGGGTTTGTGAGTTTTTTTTTACTCAAATCTAAGTACTTCGATTATTTTAGTATAATGTTAACATTGTTGCAGGCCTTCTATGATATTACAATTGTGTTTTTATATTGTTAGAACAGTTAATTGCATGGTTTGAAGTTCCGTTACATTTTTAACACGTACAATAAATTACGTCATCGGATCATTTATAAGCTTAGAACCAGATGTGATTTCAGTCTTGTGGTGGTTAAGAATGCCTTAGTATAGCAGAATACTGTGTGTACCTTTGAAATGTGCAGGGAATATTACGCCCCCAAAAAGTACAAACTTTTTGCTTGTGCGGTTTTTTCTCTTTCTCTTTTCGGACATGAATAGAAACTCTGGGATGTTTCCGAGACACTTCTGCGCGTGCTATACCAACATTGGAGGGTAGTGATCATAGACTGGATGGTAAATATCGGAGACGAGATAATGCCATTAATAAGTGTGCAGCAGCGGCCGTCAGTAGAGGTTTCGATGTATTTGCTGTTCAGCACGGTGGTTGGTGTGCATCTAGTCAAGACGCCGGAGAGCAGTACTACCAATACGGACCGTCAACAGCATGCCATAATGACGGAGAAGGTGGTCCATGGGCCAACGAGGTTTACGCTGTCGTCCATTCCCATCTGGTTTGCGAACATCAAGAACTTAACTTGCAGTGCTCTCATGGTAAAATTCACGTTGTAGCAGCCAACTACGGGAGAACCGACGACGGAGAGACGTGTCCACACAGCTCCATTACAGATCTAGAATGTAGGGCTGAGACCAGTGTGGATGTTGTTACTGAAGCATGCGAGGGTGAAGAGTCTTGTAGTGTCAGAGCTAGCAACAGTGTCTTTGGTGATCCGTGTGTTGGAACATTCAAATACTTGGAAGTCAAATATTATTGTGAGTACTTTTGGTTATTTTAAATGTGTAATACTAACAACGTTCTGGATGATCAAACATGTTTTACACCATGAACTATATGTATACGTGAAACTTGATGGTACCTGAAATCTAACATACACAGCTTTACATACCAATGAATGGCATACTCTTTTTAAAGGGAATAGACAGGGAATTTCCATGCTTTCTGAAGTTCATGTATTTTCGTGTTGGTTGTCTGAGGAACAAAAACCAAATGATTCACCATACTTAGAACAATCTGGACTTACGTTTTTTTTTCCAAAACGTATATATGCATATACAATATTAATTTGTATATGTTTCTATTATTATGACTAGGAAACAAAAATGCCAGTAAAAAGTAGCAGATACCTATACCGCAAAACACATACAAAATCATATCTTTGACTGTCGTGATTTTTCCAAAAAAAGGAGAAACTCTTCAAATTTTCTATCGCACAGGTGCTGATGCTTTTGAGGAGGATCCATTGCAGCAATATGGTATGTAAGGTTATTTCAAATTCCGTTTTGTTTTGAATGATAAGTCCATGGAAACACTGGACAGCAAATACCCATGTTTACGATAATTGCACATAACACGCACGTCGAATGATTCTAGTAGCAAACGACGATTGCCAGTTATCACAATTAGCAGCGTTAGTTCTAGACTTCATATAAGAATGCGATAGTCGTGAAACCTGGAAATACTGCCCTCTACGTTAATTAATATTGGAATATTCTGCCTTCTGTGTCAATTAATTCTGGAACATACTGTCCTTTATGTTTAATTGATTCTTAATTCTGTCAAGAATATTTTAGTGAGAATTTGCGATATTCATCACCATTATTTTGTTGCCATTGACTACCAATTATTACTAGTCTTGCAGGCCTTTTTTACGTTGATGGTGTAAGAATTGTGTATTATTGGCCAAGATCACCGCCAAGTTGTTCACTTTCGGAATAGAATCCATTTATTTAAGTTTCGGCGTACTATGTCACTGCTATATTTCAACAGAAACTTATTTCACATTTTCATACCATCAAATACTTACAGAATCAATTGGTTGCTTCCGTGATACAAGCCAACGTGCTATACCAACACTGGAAGGACAGGACTATCGTCTCGATGGCGCCTACAAACGACGTCAGGATGCAATCAACAAATGCGCTAATGCCGCATCACGTTGTGGCTTTAACATATTTGCTGTCCAGCATGGTGGATGGTGTGCTTCCAGTGCTGATGCCCTTGACACATACGACAAATATGGTCCATCAGGCAGCTGTATGAACGACGGTGAGGGAGGACCATGGGCGAACCACGTCTATGTCCTGGTACAAGACGCACTCGTCTGTGAACATCAGGTGTTGGCGTTGGAATGTGATTACGGATGTATCCATATTGTATCAGCTAATTATGGTCGTACTGTTGATGGCAATACGTGTCCACACCGTTCGATTCGAACTACCGAATGTGGTGCTGAGACTAGCTTTGATGTTGTGCAAGGACAGTGTGAAGGCCAGACATCGTGCTCCGTACAGGCCAGCAACAACGTGTTTGGGGACCCCTGTGTAGGCACCTTCAAATACCTTGAAGTTCAGTACACTTGTAAGTATATAACTGTGGTCACGTGATTTTCCTTTAATTTTTCATCTGATTTTCAAAGTTTGTTTGAGATATGTCTTGTTATTGTTGTAGGAGTCCACCTGTCAATATAATTTCCATTGACCCCTCATTACGCTTGAAAGAGAGAGAGTATTCAGCTCATAGTATTTACATTCAGGAACTACGTATACCTATACTATTAGTATTACCTGAGGCTGAATTGTCACAGTGTTTTGTAGAGTTCACTGATTCTAGGGCTCGAACCCCCGACCACAGCCTGGGTGACTCGGCCACCGACAATAAAATGGTCGCCAAACAAATTTCGTAAATCTATTAGTCATCAGCTTTTCGCTTTTTGTATATAAACCTAGTGACAGTGTACTCGAATCTATTTGTTTCGTAAAGAGCGCTTTGAGTGATGTGGGGGAAGTTTTATAAATCTCACATTATTTTTATTGCAGGTGTTCGTGGTGGTGACAAGTAGTCTTGACAAATTGGGTGTCTTACATGGTGAGTTGACTTTATTTGTGCGTTTAAAAAAAATATTTATGGTTTGATCCACCAACGATTACTACATTCTTCATTATAATTATGTTAGAGTTAAACTGGTCACGACTATGATAGTCGTTTATGCTTATATATCAAAATCTATGGCGCAAAAAATTGGAACGACATCAAAGTCAACCTAAAATGTAACTCTAAAATGTAACTCTAAAATGTAACTCCAACAAACCTTCAAACAACATCTCCTGGTGCAGTATAACTGTTCAACTGTATTTTATTTGTAATTTTAATCGCGTGTCATTATATAATTTGAGTCATATTGAGTACCTTGCTGTGAGTTTCTGTATATAAATATGTGAGGAGACAGGCCCAGACTAGCTATCTGACTCCCTATTTACCCACTGTTATATTTATTTTGAGTAAAAAAAATGATTATAAACTTATTATTATATTAAATATAAAGTTTCGTAGAGACAGAGAAGCCGCGATTTCCAAAGCCTTTTTGACATTGTTCTCGTATCTCTTTCTATCTCTTTACAGATATATATATTCAGTAACTAAAACTATACGCACGCGCAAAAGAAGCTAATAATGACGTCATTACAGTGAAATGTTATATCCATACCAATAACTTGTGTAAAATGAAATATTTGAGAGTTCCGAGTATTTGTAAGCCATTCATTGCTACGTGAAGAGTACGTCTATATGGGGAAAAGTTGCTGTTACATCATCACTAAGTCTGGATGTCAACATGGTCTCTAGCTAAACCATGATTGGAGGTGTAAATCGTAACGATACCGGGACTAGACTATTATAATCGCCGCAGTAAAGTAACAAGCAATGGCATTTATTCGATTGAAAACAAACTTAATAGGACAAGGTGAGACTGTTATCTCATCTACTAGGTACAGTTAATCGTTTCTGGGAGTGTTGTGTCAATGTAAATCACTCCCTTAATTTGGCCTCAATAAAGCTTTGCTAGAACATGTCACGTTCTTTGTACTGGCTATGTGTATCGATATCGACAATCAACGGGTGCGGTGTACTTTTGAGGGAACTACCAGACGCAACGTACTCATTTACCTGGCTTTAGATCACGTATGAAATGGCGTATGATAACTTGACTCACTCACTCACTCACTCACTCACTCACTCACTCACTCTATCGTTCGTTCGTTCGTTTGTTCGTTGAGATTTTTGTTTACTAAGCTTACTATTGTTGTTCAACGTTGATTACACAAGTAGGTTGCCCACTGTCGACTCTGGGTAGCGCCTGTATCCCTACTACCATGTCTCGGCATAATGTTTTTTTGTGTGCGCCTCTTTCACTCGTTACGCTTTGTACCGCCCTCTGTAGATGCCAGATAAGTTACTTTGTTTTGTTTTTTATTGGTAAAGTGGTCCGGCGATATGATAAATGACCTCAGGTGGTTGAATTCTTCCGGTTTAAATTACTGTCATCTGTTGTAAATGGATTTAGTGCCCCGGTTCTGTTTGACTATTATGACTTTCTCACGGATAATATCAAATTCACAACATGCTATTAAAACGGCACCTATCTCTTGGAATGAATAATAGGGGATGAATACAGCATTCCACGCCACGAGGACTGAACATACAGGTCACAAATGAAACAACACGAATAACAACAGTCGACGGTGACGGACGATGATGATGATGACAACAATGTCACCATGAAGACAACAAACCCGACAGTCTGTAATGTGCATTTACTAAAAAGGCACCACTCTCCTTATGTCTGCTTGCATACGGAGTATTAAGTCGTCCCTTCCTTGTTTATGTTGAGGGTCATGTCAGTAATCTAGACCCGTGCACCGTCTGCAAGCAGGGCTATATTCTCCGAAGCAAAATTCAACGTCTATTCACGAGTAACACAAACTTAGAAAAAGAAAAATATTTCTCTTAATCAGAATTGAACCAAAGCTATGAATCCGATGAGTGATATAACCTGAAGATGACTTAATTTTGTAGGAGACACGATATGTTGCTTAGACCGTCTTCAGTAGATTTAGAGAACCAAGACTATAGAGACACGACAGGTCTCCATTATCACATTTCAATCAACCCAAAGACATAAAGAATTGCATGGAGTTGTTACATAGGTTGTTTTTTGTATGACACAATTTCCTCAAAAACAGAAAACACCCAGGAATGCAAATGCTCATATTAAAGCACTTTTGTTACCAAAATGAATATCATCAGGGGAAGCTTAAGGAACAGAGTAGAATTCGAAGGGCCTTTTTCAATAAATAACAAAAAAACACACACACCAAAACAAACACACACACACACACACACACACACACACAGACACACACAGACACACACACGCACACACACACACACACACACACACGCACATCACACCACACACTGTATTGAAATGATAACCTGGGTGATCGAGTGATTGCGAGACAGTCGGGTGAACACTAGAGCCCAGTATTGTGAGACTACAAGCTTAAGTAACCGGAAAAAATAAAAAAGAATAAAATGCAATGACATAAACTAAAAGTGAATTGGACAGTACAATATAGTTACTTTGGAAGGGTAAATTGGAAACGAGTGCGACGTTTCGATCCTTGATCACGCAATGATTTAATTATTCAGCGTTAATGTTTATCTCTGAACTGGCGGAATAATATGTCCGTAAGTTGGTGGTGGTTGATATCCATGGTCCCTGTTCATGATGGGTCTCCTCTGTCTGATGTAGATAACTCCCTTTACTTTACGTTTCAACCAGTCCTGTTCTCTGCCTAAAACCATGGTGTTATCCCATGACACATTGTGGCCGGTCTTGTTAAAAGTGAATTTACAAACTCAAACATTGGTGAAAATTTACGAGCACGAAAATTATCCCAAGGGTCTGGTGCGTCAGTCTAGGGACAGGACAGTTCAGTACAATCATGACGAAGGCTCATATTATGAATTTGATTTGATAAATACAGTATTACTACCACTGTTTACGTATGAAGTGATTATTCATATTTATAGTGAAGTTCTCGTTTTAATGACATGCAAAGCTGTTAGCCGTCCTTCCATACGAATTGCGTTGTGGTGGGTTATATCTCCTGTCCCCTCGGACTTTCACTCTATACGATTCTATACTCAATATAAAACACTTCCATACTTTTCTCTACTGTCACCTCTTGCTGTTACACTCCCTAGAGTAACATAATACATTGTGACTCTAGGAAATTAGTAATTTATAAAGATGTCCACACTGCTTAATTTGTTTCCCCCGCTACATGTATTTCCTGTTCCCACCGAGATGAGATATGTGTTCAGACGGCCGTTATAGTATTCAGTCAATGCCACAATTACTACATACATAATACACTTTGACGCTGCAAGCTGTCATTTGTCAATGAGACATTTCCCCATGACCATTTCAGTATACAATATTCTTGAACTGAGAATAACGCTTGCTATTTCACAATGGAAGATTCGACGAGCTACATGTCATATATATGTAATTTTGGCATCGTTTGTACTCGGATGGGGAGGGGTAGTTAATTTCGGTGATTGATGCAACGCTACACATTAGGGGAAGGTGGGGGGGGGGGCTAGTTATTGTAAGTTCGGTGATTTATGCAATGATACGCATTAGTCAATCTATAACATTTTGTGATAGAATTACTCAACCCAACCCAACATTTTCCCAAGCCTTTTAACCATGGCAATTTAAACAATCTGGAAAGTGTAAGACACAAATCATGAATAAATTCAAAAACATCATTTTATTTACTAAATTATTTAAACGATACAGGTGAAAAGAACTAATAAGTTACTCGTGTATGGTATGAACTAACATAACACAACATAACACTAAACTAAGCTAAAACCAAACGACAAGACTTGTAGCCTGCAGCATCGGCTAGTCGTCAGGTGACACATATCAAAATAGATACAACCTGAAAGGTCATAGGTCAAATCAGCATTATTTGTATAGCCATACTAAATAGGGAAATGACAGCAAATGTCTGTTAGTATCATCAACGGTTGATAACGACCAAAACTGAAACAGTCGTGACGAAAAAAGGACCGAAAGAGGTTTATGATTATAGAATTAAATTAACTGACATTTAGGAGACACTTTTGTTTCGTATTCCATCGTCAAGTGAAAGGTACAAATTTAGACCCTGTTATCATTGCAAGCTCAGGAATACACATGTATCTAGAGTCCTTCACAAAACGAACAATATATACGTGTACGTAGGCGCACATGACTAGTTTGCAATGTACACAATATAGATCTCTACGATTACAAAGGAAATGAGAAATACATATTAAAAAAAAATTGAGCATTTAACTCTTTGTTTACTTATTTACACTTTTCGACTAAAACACCAAATTAGTCTTGTCATCGTAAACAAAAGGGAAAAAATGCGATCGTCGTATTTAGTTCTACTAAAATGTGAAAAGCGGAACTGGAAATGATATCGTTCTATAAATTTATAGACAGCATGTTCAAAGAGGTTGTCAATTTCATTCATTGTTAAAAAATATATTTCCTATTCCTGGCTGACTGATTACTATTTGCCTTCGTTTTGAGCAAATTAAAATGGTACTAGCTGATTTTACAGACTTTTTAATAGTCCAATGAAAAGACTTACATAACTCTCGATTATACTATTCTAAAGTAATGTTAATGCCGACGTATGCCTTCTATAACATTACAATTTGTGTTAGAACTGTTGATCGCATTGTAAGGATTTCCTCGAATAAATTACGTCATCTGATCATGCATAGGTTTTATAGCTAAAAATGTTGTAGGCTTGGTGATTCACTCATGTGACATTACAGCTAAAATGATGTAGGCTTGGTGTTTCACTCATGGGACATTACAGCTAAAATGATGTAGGCTTGGTGTTTCACTCATGGGACATTACAGCTAAAATGTTGTAGGCTTGGTGTTTCACTCATGGGACATTACATCACTGTATCTTATACCAGGTTTGAGTTCAGTCAATTGCATATGTCTCAGTAAATAGAACACAATGAGTGATTTTTAATTATGCAGCAAAAAAAAAAAAAAACTATATAAACCAAAAACATCTAAACCCAGCTTGTGACTATCTACGTTATCATCTCAATATGAAACTCGTTCAATACGTGATAGTATAAAAAATGGTGACATTTGACACATTGCAATTGTCTTCAATGTGCAGGTCACAAGGAAAAAAAACATGCGATGTACATTTGGCATTTTTGCAAAAAGTTGAGCTGTCTCAGGTGATTTGATACATCTCATCTATAAAACGTTATTTATAATATTTCTAGTACTCGTCTTTAAGAGAGCGAGTGTCAAAACAGTCTTGGCTGTCATCATAAAATTCACAAAGCATTGCGTGCGATGTCAGAAAACGGTTTATTAACGCGGCAAATAAAAGCTATTTAGCCACGTTATGTATATGTATATTGATGAGGTCCGTGTTTGAGAAGTGTTTTATCAGTCGTTCTCATTTGGGTGCATCATTTTTATTTTTTTTTTGACAGCAACAAGTGTGGAAGAAGTCCGAAAATTCAATTTTCGAATACTGAATTATAACCACGACTTCTTTTCTCGAATTTCTCAACTGTCAAGAATTTTGTCCCAATTGACACATTCAAACAATTCGTAACGACGTTCATTAATATGCCACGGAACTGTAATAAAAATCCAACACTTTTTATAGCTCCAGCTTCGATTTGAGTGTTTGCATATGTAGAACTCTCGCGTGAACGTGAAGTTAACTCCCGTCCCCGTCCAGCTAGAGTTCTATTTATCTCAACACGCCACTCAGACTGGTTGGATCGTGCATTGATAACAGCCTTGTCTTGCTTCTCGAAGGCTCCTGTAAGACAGAAGAAGGTTGACAGAAAGCAATTAGTCAATTTGGCAATAAATTATCTAGTTTTCATGACTCAACGGAATAAAATGTCTGGCTATTTTGACAACAGTTAAAAATTATGGACATCACCGTTTTCCCTGTATACGGGTGAAATATTTCAAATTGTCACGTTTGCTTGTTGGTGAAGATGACCAGAACGTTGCCAAATCATCATAGTGCATCCACTCGACGGATTGTTTTACTCGAGTGTCTCCGGCTGGTCAGCTCTCTCCCTGTTGACTGGTGCAAGCAGCTGCAACACAAATATGTTCTCACGGTTCTTTATGTACAAAGTGTGAAGTATTACTAAAAGTGAAATATGTTGTTTGCGATCTCTGTATTTTTGTCGTTGTTGGAGCTGTGCCTGTCCCGTTATATCTTAAGAACATTAGAAACATCCCGAGAGATGCCACCCTATTGTTAGAAGTAGACATCAACATTGATAATGTAGAAAAAATATATATCTGTAGAAGTTGATGTAGAAAGACATTCTCTTATTTAAGCATTTCACACAAACTTAAAAATCCAAAACTGTGTATGGAATATCTGAAAAAAAATCTCTGTTGAATGTGGTAATCAAACAAAAATTAACCAAATCAAACCTAACCAAACCAAACCTAATACCAAGCCACACCATACCACCACACATCAAACCAAGCCTACTTAAACAAAACAAGTCTTCGAAGAACACACATCCCTACAAAAACCTTTACTTCTGTGTGACTATTGGATGAATAAACAAAATGTGTATTTCACTTGTTCTTTATTTACATGTAATTTAAACCAAGACCCAAACCCGAATCAATAATCTGTACGATGTGTTTTAATTTGTATTTGTATACTGTGTCTGTATAAAAAAAAATCGCTGAGAGCAATTTGCAGTACCAAAGAAAACAGACGATTCACTATAATATCACCAATATGATATAAATTTACGATACAGCGGTGGCAGTGGTAAGGTTTGGCAGCAGTGGGGTTCCAAAATCACAAATATAATGCAGATACTTTTTTTAGATAATACAATGCATCGCGTCGAAGTAAAATGTGACCCACTCCACCGAGAACCGATTTGTAAAATGTGACCTTCCCTAACTTCGGCCTCTGGTCTTCTCCCCTTGTACTGAAGGTGCCCTAATCCAAAGTAACTTATTAGTGGAATTGCTATTTATTTCTTAATTTGCTGTCCATGTAAGCTTTAAATCTCCACATTTGGTGTCAACAATTTTATCTGTCCATATTGTCTATTCTCAGTCCTCCACTGTACAGTGTTTTGAGATATCATAAAACATCACTAGATGATAGTGGACATGGCGTCATGTTTACATACATACATACATACATACATACATACATACATACATACATACATACATACATACATACATGAATACATGCATACATGCATGCATACATACATACATACATACATACATACATACATGCATGCATGCATACACACATACATGCATGCATACATACATACATACATACATACATACATACATACATACATGCATGCATGCATGCATGCATGCATGGATGGATGGATGGATGTAAACATAAACGCAACCCGCGAAAAAAACATCGTTGCATTTGCTTACATGTAATGGGGTGAACTAAGGAAAGACTTCGCATAATGACAAACTTAGATTGTAAAAACAACAATGCAAATGATACGAAAACAACAGGGGTGCCTCTGATGTAGCTTCAGGCAGACTCTTATATCTGCAGAAGTTATAATGCAACACTTACAGTCATACTCGATTGTTATACCATCATTTTCTATCAGTAAACAGAGTCATGGGATCCTGGCTCTTGTCTCCTTTCTGCTTACAATGAACAAGCAAACGCACCGGTGGTTTTTTTTTCGCGGTTTCTATAATTTACTTTATTAGCAAGATGATACTCGAGAAATATGGTTATAATAATGATAATATTAATAATTTATTGGTCGCTTATATGATTTATTGTATCTAGAGCAAAGAAAAATAACATAATGACCCATGTTCTACGGTTATTGTTTCATTACTGGTAACTCTAACCAGCTAATTAACCCTGTTTTTCATTTGGATTACTAGGCTTCATGTGTTCAATGTGAAATTGATAGTTGTGTACATGTGACCGGTTAATTAAAGAATATCGTGTATCTTGTAAATCTTAATATTAGAGAGCTTACACATGTTTGTCCAACTTTTAGTATAAGTTGATTGATACTTTGGGTAAAAATGAATTACAGAGGTGGACATGAAACATGTATATGTTCAATTGAAAGATCCATCAAACTAACTGTCTGTCTGTCTGTCTGTCTGTCTGTCTGTCTGTCTGTCTGTCTGACTGTTTGTTTGTTTGTTTGACTGTCTCTGCCTCTGTCTTTCTATGTGTCTGTCTGTCTGTCTGTCTGACTGTCTGTCTGTCCTCTCTCTTTCTCTCTCTCTTTCTCTCTCTCTCTCTCACACACACACACACACACACACACGCACGCACGCACACACACACACACACACACTCTCTCTCTCTCTCTTTCTCTCTCTCTCTCTCTCACACACACACACACACACGCACACACACACACACACTCCCTCTCTCTATCTCTCTCTCTCTCTCTCTCTCTCTCTCTCTCTCTCTCTCTCTCTCTCTCTCTCTCTCTCTCTCTCTCTCTCTCTCTCTCTCTCTCTCTCCCTCCCCACGTGTCTGCCTCACAATACTGAATAGGCACAAGGAACCCGTTCTTACACTTAAGATCTTGCATTTCAAAATCTATATAATTCCATGCACAGTGGTAACTTTTGGGGTATTCCAATAGGATTTCCTATTCACTTCCTTTGTAATGTTACAAATGTAATTTTGACAGCGTTCTGTTATTTTGGAAAAGGCTGAAGAGAGAAACAAGTATCGTCTAGTCGGATCGATAACACTATTCAAGAGATTGATTTACCAGATAACACAACGTAAACTGAATCCAGTACCGATCACCTAACTCATGCAGCAAAGATTAGATTTCAAGTCAAATATTGTTCAGTTAATTAAAATACACAGCTAAATGAATAAATACGCGAAACTTATCACAGGATATTAATGACTTTGACATCTACAAACTGAGTGGCAAACTCACAGGTAAATTATCATAGTTGGTGTATCATTATTAAAAGAATGCTGCTTCTTCACGGCTGGACGTAATAACGTATCCATCCATTTGTAATAGCATTGTACCTACTTTCTATCTCACTCAAGAGTAGTTGTTACAAGGTCGGAATTTTAGAGACAGGGACAAAAATAGACACATACATGTACATAGACACAGACACAGACACAGTACAGATACATACATGTATAAACATTTGTATATATAGACCCACATTCATGTATAAAATATACACGAATATATCGAATCCCATGTGGGTAAATGCATTTGTGTAGCTATACACATAATATGGTACAATAACTCACATCGAATTTTTTGGGTCCGCACCCGAAAATCAGCTCCTCAATGCGCTAATAATTCAATCTGTTATTATGGATACAATTAAGCCGAATCGAGTGGTCATTTCTAACTGACTGCAGGGGCTGGTGCTTTGAAGTTGAACATGTTTTTCTTCTTCTAAAACTGACCCTGATGACTAAAGCCAAAATGACTCCCACAGGAAGACCACAATTTCCAAAATGACCCCCCCCCCCTATCCAATACATTTGTTATGCCTTAATACTATTCAAAGTTTGAATGTTTTGAATTTAAAAGCATAGATTACTTTGGTGATTCAATTTTTGTTTTCTATGTACACGTATATTTGTCTTCAGTGTACCTCAGTACACAGCATAACTCTATCTATCATAACCGGTCTCCGCAAATTTGGCAAATGTTGACAGGAACCAGTTTTTGAATAACGCTACCTAATGGTGTATAAAACTGTTATGGTATTATAGTATACGCGGCAATATTTTATTCACAATCTATTAAATGTATGTCTTTTTAGATATAAACTCTAACAGTGTATGATATTTATTTGTTTATATATGCCATCCACTAGGCCCAATAACAAGAGGAAGGTTCAGTGTTAGTGCAGGAGGAAACTGGAGTACCCCGGGAAAACCTGCGTTGTTCGGTATAAAGTCAAACTGAATGACACTCTTACTTACAGCGTGGTAAATTTAATAAAACCTAGAATGTGTTCGAACCCCGACCGCAGTGGTAAGACTAAGAGGCAAGTGGTTTACAAATGTAACCACTCGGCCACCGACACCCCTAAGTTACACTGCAATATGACATGTAACAAAACATTGCGAAATCAAATTTAATTTTCTGCGCCGTTATTAATACCAATTTGAAAGCAATTAATTTATACATAGTTTTCGATGTTTTTATGGCTTCCCTTAATAAATCCAGATGTTGCATAAACCATAATGCGTCTACAATTTCAGTCACATAAACTTTTTATTATGAGGTTGACAAATCGAATAAATAACATATTACCATATATATATATATATATATATATATATATATATATATATATATATATATATATATATATATATATATATATATATATATATATATATATATATATATATATATATATATATAGCCCCTGCCAGGTCCCTATGGTTAATTCAGTGACGTTTAGAGCCTGAAAGGGTCTGACTCTAATCTAACCCTAGCCTAAGCTAATATACAACCAGCCATTCTTGAATGAATGTATACCTAATACTAAAAGATTGACTGTATAGTGCACATGGCATATGCATATGTAGTTTTAAGAATGGGAAGGGTACAGGAGGGGATAGCCCCTCCTGCGGTAGAACATTTTGACTAATTAGAGTTTTTCTGTAGTTAGTTCATGGCACCAAATGACAAATATACCTATCTTATTGTTTTCCAAAGTATCCCCACTTCAAGTGGTGTTCTCCAAATGACCCCACACTTCAAATTATGTTTTTCACAACGAACCTTATCAAAAACACCAGCCCTCCAGTCACTTAAAAATACCCCCCCCCTTCAATTAACATGTAAAATGTCTAATTATTGGTGTTTAGAGAATCTTCAGTGAAAATATTTTTGGTTGTCTGTTCGAAAAAATAACACCACAGTTACAGCTGGGCAGGTTTAATTCCCTACCAAATTTAGACTTTGGAATCTGTTCAGTCATTGCAATGTATACAGATCTCCATACAGTATCTGAAAACCAAGGTGAGGTCACTTTACATTATCCTGGCTGTCGTTTCATTATTAATGCTTTAGATAATTTACGATGGTGACAGACGATGGTCATAATTACTTGCTGTAAATCATAGTTTATTTGTGACTGTTAACGATAGAAAGTAACATTTGAGAGGATGTGGTCGCCATGGAATGTAATTTACGTCAACATTGGGAGCCATCTTTCCAAACCAGACGTCATTTGTGACCGAGTCGTGCCTTCACGGGTGTACTGTCATACACACACGACAATTGGGGTATATTATACGAATGTCGAGGACTTCAGCAGGCAAAACAAAAATTGGCGCTAAAATGTTTTACAATTAAAATCACGATACGTGAAACAAAACGTCGTCTGGCTCATCAAAATCTTAACAACAATGCTACATTTTATCGTCAGGCTCAACAAAAATCTTACTATTATTGCTACATTTTATCGTCTGGCTCAACAAACATTTTACCAACATTGCTACATTTTATCGTCTGGCTCAACAATAATCTTACTAATGTTGCTACATTTTATCGTCTGGCTGAAGAAAAATCTTACTAAAATTGCTACATCTTATCGGCTGGCTCAACAAACATTTTACTAACATTGCTACATTTTATCGTCTGGCTCACCAAAAATGCTGATATTGCTACATTTTATCGTCTGGCTCACTAATATTGTTACATTTTATCGTCTGACTCAACAACAATCTTACTAATATTACTACATTCTATCGTCTTGCTTGACCTCTGTCTTAATGTTGGCTAAGATTTTTGCTTCTCTGCTTGTGTAATGAATTCTGCGTATTTATTGTTTGTCATGTGTATCATTTATAACACATGTTAGTTAGATGTATTACTGTGTATTTTTATGTTACACCATACCACAGTTATTTTATATGCGGACTATGATATTCTGGAATGTTGTAGGAAATGTGTTTGGTATAAATATACATGCACATATACAGTGAACACAGTATATACGAACGTATGTCCCCCTTCATATTAGGATAATCACGTCTATACGAATAAAATCGGTAAAAGTGTATATCCTTTATGAACTGAACAATTACCAATATTACATTTAAAATTGGTCGTTTGAATACTTTGGAATAGAATAGAATAGAATAGAATAGAATAGAATAGAATAGAATAGAATAGAATAGAATAGAATAGAATACACTACAATACAATACCATTCAATATAATACAAAAAATACAACACAATACAATACAATACAATACAATACAATACTCAACACAATGCAATACTTTACAATACAATTCAATGCAATACAATACAAAAACTTTATTGATCCATAACTGAAATGCACAACACAGTACAATGCAATACAATGCAATACAATACAATACAATACACAAATGATTTGCAAACAGCCAGACAAACAAACAAACAAAAAAACAAAAAAACTGACAGCCAGACAGAATGACAAACTGACTGACTGACAGAGTGACAGACAGACAGACAGACAGACAGACAGACAGACAGACAGACAGAAGTCTGGATGCCAACTGTGGTTTCTAACTGTGAGTGGCGTTGAAAATGGTAACGATACTGTAAAGGAACTAGACTAACAGACAGACAGACAGACAGACAGCCAGACAGACAGACAGATAGATAGATAGATAGATACACTTTTTACAAATGGGTCGCCTTCTTCTCAAACCTTAATTTATGACTGCAACAGTCTTGATTGTAAGGTACGGCATTCTTGCCACGCTAGTATCAGCTACCACTGACGTGCAATGCACATGTGTCTTGCAGTCTGAAGTCTTGCATAACAGAGGTGAAAGCCTTGTCCTATTATGTATCATACAACTTTATGTATTGATCAATGAAACACTTGATAATTAATGTATGTCGATCCTATATCAACCTATTACGAAATATGATGTGCACACATTCCTATCTTAAAATTAGGTTAGCCTTTCTATGGTTTTGGCAATTAAAACAGTTTTACAATTTGCTGTATATGTTTGCCTTGAGGCATCATGTACATTTCTTTGTTTTTTTCCCTATTATTACGAGTGATGAGAACAGGTGATGTCGATTTCTTTCCCACGCAAATGTAACTCGGTCATGCTACAACATCATTGAACGGAACTGACATGTACCCCCCCCCCCTCTCTCTCTCTCTCTCTCTCTCTCTCTCTCTCTCTCTCTCTCTCTCTCTCTCTCTCTCTCTCTCTCTCTCTCTCTCTCTCTCTCTCTCTCTCTCTCTCTCTCTCTCTCTCTCTCTCTCCATTTACACTAAAAAGGTTACTCGTACACATTTTACGCTATGTATAATGTCCCTATATCAAATATTAATACAAATCAGACAATTCGGTCAGACATTTGGATGTAAACTTATCGTCAAAAAACAAATGTTGTTACATTCGCAATTATTATTTGAGAATAGGAAAGTTAGCACCAACGGAAATCTCGAAAATTTATTTCTATACTGTGAATTACCCCCAGCGATTTATTTTTCATTCAGGTATATACACACACACAAATTCAGTTGTGATTTCGATTTCTCCTCGAGAACGTCAGCCGATCAAGGATACTGGTATATTATATGCGCTTCGAGAACTCCACTGGCATCTTCACCCTAGATCCTTCACCATACAGTTCTATTGCTGCCACTCTGAGACAATATTTTACTTCTACATCATGTAAATGACATGCATGAGTTAGTCTTCCGCACAAATATAATATTTAGATGTTTATAAACAATGAAATTAGAGTAGTACTAGCATGTCTGTCTGTCTGTCTGTCTGTCTGTCTGTCTGTCTGTCTGTATGTATGTATGTATGTATGTATTATAGGTACAAATGTTAATATAAGTATAACCCGTAGCTATCATGTGTTCCAGTTATCCACACAATCCATATATATATTATATTTATATATATATATATATATATATATATATATATATATATATATATATATATATATATATATATATATATATATATATATATATATATATATATATATGCGTGTGTGTGTATGTATATGCATAACTCTAACCATTATTAAAGCCTAATAAAAAATTTGTGTGGTTCCGATGACGCTCAATTTTAGAATAGGTGGGGGTAGGTAGATTTTTTATCTTATTTTTTAAAATACATTTTTCTGTATGTGAGTGTCTAGTTCAGGTAGTTATGTTTCCGTTGTTTTCCATATGGCCTCTGTGTTATCGGTTTCTTCTCATTAGATGTACAGCCATTACAGATTGGAAGAACAGTTTTATATTGTCTTTTCAACTTGATGTCAGATTCCGCATCCATTATTTCTTGCGAGACTTCACAATCTTCGCGATTTTATTATTTTTTTCTCGAATATGAAAAAAAAAGTTTAGGGTCGGCGTGAAAAACTATGTGGGGTCAGGTAACCGGAACTAAGCAATATTTTTTTACGCCTTACATGTTCTGACGTGTAAGAAGTTGTAGAAACTTTCACAATAATGTTCAACTTTCTCTGTTACACGAATACAAGTATTGAAATCTCAGCAAACACCTGGGTAGAAAAGTTTAAAATGTATCGACTTTCCGGGGTTACCATGGTTATAAAAATTTAACAAAACAATGGATGCTTATTAAATTGTGTAACTGTTATTAAAGTTTATCCTTCCTGTTACAAAAGGTTAAGAACTGCAGCTAAAAATTTACAGTTTCCTATACTTTCAACAGTTGATGTAGAGGAAACTGTACCAGATTCTCCCTGTGTGTTAACGGCGGGGTTATAAAGTCCAGCGACAACATTGCATCTGTAGGTAAAAACAGATTCTCCCTCTGTACTCACGGGGTTTATAAAGTCTAGCAATAACGCTGCATCTGTAGGAAACATTACAGTTTTACCAGATTCTGTGTGCACCTCGATCTGTTACCAGGGTTTTAAAACTCTAGAACAATACTATAGACTATCTAATAGAGAAAACCGTACAGTTTTTACCAGATTCCACCCCTCTGTTCTAAAACTCTAGAAAGCGCTACATATATAATTATCTAAAGAGTTACGAATAAAACAGAGTCTGCGACAATGTCACTAGGGTTCTAAAACTCTAGCAAAACACTGTGTATATATACTGTGAAGATTACCAGTTTTTTTCTCTTAGGCCAAACACCATCAAGGAACAAAGTCCATGTACTGTGGTAATGGTCAAATTGTGTTACTAAATTTAGAAAGTAGAATGGGAAATCTTAAAATATCGCATCCTTTTTACATGTAAACAGACGCATCGGTCGTATGATTTACCACTGTATATAAGTTGCCCCATAAAACAAGCATGCCTTTTTCGAGTTCGTTTCATAATAGTTCTGTACAAATTTCTGTACAGTCATAACTAAATCTTCTAAAATGGGAGAAGAGAACTTGTGTTCGAAGATTTAGTTATGACTGTCCAAAGTAAAAGAAGAGAGAACTAGTGTTTGAATCTTGGTGCTTCCATGATGAACCATCACACATAGTGTTATAACTAAATGTTGTCTGAAATGTGCATACTGTAAAATAGTGGTCGCTCCGCATACTTCGATCAAATCGTCAATCGTAAGATTGAAAAACGTTATCTTTTCTTTCGAATTGTTTTACAGAATTTGTAAACAAAAGTCGTGTTGTTTATTTGTTTTTATCGAGCTGTGTAAGTACTTTAGCATTGATACGTGTGTGTGGTGGTACGGTACAACTGTTACAGTTTACGCTTTGCTACTAAACAAGACGTCGTTGTGTGTAATGAAAGTAGATAACTTTTTATTTGGCTGATACAAACTTATATAAATATTGACATTACACTGGCAATTCGTGATATATGCCTTGTAAAAGTTTCAATGCCGGTCGTATATATTGTAAGCCAGTATTGGTCACATTCGGTTTTGTCTAAGGAAACTCGGCGTTGGCTAAACACTGATTAAAATGATAAAAAGCCGAAACACTTGCCTCGTTGAAAACCAAAATTACTGTAACACTTACGTGTATTTTTATGTAATTCTAATCTATGTGAATAATCTTACTTTTTGTCCTTTTGTTGTTTATTTAGTAAAGTAAATGAAATCGTCACGTGACTTAAATCTGCATATAATGGATGTAATGTTTTGGAAGAAATGTGATTGTAATTGTGGACCTAGGCTACAGAGTTTGCAATGGTTTTAAATTCAACTTGGGGTAGCTAGGATTTGAGAACTGCCACTGCTCATTTTAGGCAAAGAGGTAACATAAAGTGTTGGTTTTTCTTTTTGAATAATTGAAATTTTCTGTGAAGAATCCTGCTGGTATTAATTCCACTGAAAACACACGTCCGTTTTAATAGCTATACCGAATTTGGTTGCAAAGCAGAACACATACCTACGCAGACTCGAACCCTCATACATGTAAAATGGAAAATAATGAAAATTTACATCAAAATTACACCGTTAACCCACAATCAAGGCTTGTTTCTACAATATTCGTCTGAAATTATGTGGATATATGCCAAAAAATGACAAAAATAAGAAATTATGTTCAAATACCATGACAAGAGGTCAAACGAACGTGTACAGCAACATACTCTCAAAACTACAGGTTATTCGTGAAAGGAGTGCATGTTGATACGTATTGAACCATGCACTCCCTGGAGTAACTAATGATATCTTTACGATTAAATATAACATTTGTGTTCTGATTCGTTGCATCAACAAGTACATATTATTTTGACAGGTGAAACTATTTCTAATGCCATCACTGCATCTACACTAAAAGTCGTTCATGTGGTTGACGTGATAAAGAATCGATTCGATTTCGCGTGACTTAAAATATCACAACTCTCGCCAGCCAAAGACCATACTGGACTCTAGACAAATTTTATCTGGAAAAGTTCGAAGCGCTTTATCCATGACAACTTTCGATGAGGAAGTAAACTACTGTTATCCACTTTCTCTCGGAGTAAAATATTGAAATTTGATTTCCCTTAACCTGTTATTTTAGATGTATACATGTATAGCAACTGCGTGTAACTGTTGAAACTGTCCCAGTCTATTTAGTTACATTACCGGCCATACTTACTTGTGTTGTTGTATCAAATCAGCCTACGATACGAACGTTCAATGGGAGAAGGGGAATGGTTTTTAAGAATTATACGGAGATGTTTTATTCCTATATTTAAGAATTTTCCCACGACCATGACTCTGTGATGATTCTTTGTAATCAACGAAGTTATACGGTCAACAGGATAGTGGGCGCCACAGTCAGTGTTTACCAATGATAGTTGTATATTTAGCAAGAAGAATTGATGTTCATCTTTGTTTATAAATTGAACTACCGTGACAAAACAGTTTATACTTCTTCGTTAACACAACAGTCATAAAGATAAGGCGGTACTTACCGGTACTATGGTCTTTGCTCTGGCAACTATACTTCCTCTAGCCGCCAGACAAAATGTACAGATTGGTCTTGGTTGCTGTCCAATTGCACTGCTATACGGTTGGCGGTACATACTTCGATGCAGGCACGGCTGATCTATGTCGTCGTCACCGATCAATAACAATGTCTCTAGGTGCGATATGTAGCTGGCGGCGAGACGAAGCGTTTCTATTTTAGACAATTTGCGGTCTGGTGGCTCGGTTGGAATTAAATCTCGTAGAGTGATAAATGCTGTGTTCACGTTGTGTGTACGGTCCCTCTCCCTTGCGTTGGCGTTTTCTCGTGGTTTCACAGGGCTCTCCGGCTTCATTTTCCTTTTACGAGACTTCCCTTTGCCGTTGTCCTGGTCAGTGGCGTCATCGATAATTTCAAACTTGATATCGTCGCACCCGTAATGTTCGCCATCGGTTGAAATCGAATCTTCCATCGACGAGTCACTTTGCTGCTTGCCTTTCGTCATCTTCGTCCAAAGTCGTTAAGCATTCACAAATTTTCATAAATTGATAAATAGGAGAGTAAATAATGCTATTTGGGTCGATAATGCTTTGGGATGCAGGACACGAATATTGACATCCGATGAATGTTTAAAGTTCGAAGTAGGAATGACTGTCAGTTGTCACTTAGAGCTCGTCAATGCAGTATTAGAGTTCGATGCAAACTGCTAAGGACCGCTGCAATTGTTCAGTTTTAACAACAAAACAAATTGTCATAAAATTGCAGTGCTTTCCATCAAATCGACGCCAGATTTACAAAGGAAACATATGACCATACGGTATCGCACTCCTTACATACGCACTGTCACCATTTATAGTATAAATACAGCCACGCGGAGAAATTCAGGTCCCCGATACGAAGACGACTGACTGACTTTCCAATCGGGAGAGAAGTTCGGCACACGACTACCAAACGACGAACCAAATGCAATGTTTTGCCTGTATGTAAATAAGAAGAAGTTATACCTCAACACTTCTCGAAACGACAATAAAAGTTATGTGGAGTCGAAGTGGATGGGGAATAGCGGTCTCACACAGTTTTAGTTTACCCACATATGTTTACGATTATATCTACACATTGCTTGAAGCAAGTGGTCTAAAGTCAGTACAACAAAAAGTGAAGATGAGGCGGAGCTGCGGGGTCATCAATTAAACCTGCCTCTTGACATCCAATCGAGGCCATATCGATTAAATTGATAGTTACTATACACTACTCATTGTCAAAGTTGTGTTCCTGTGGTTAATATTGGCATATGTAGCTGAGGCGATCGGGAATTAATTTGTGAAGCGTTATAGACAAAGTCAACCGCTTTGGTTGTATACACGGGAATAATAAAAACGTAAAACTATTTTTGAAAAAAAAAAATTACACCAGTTTTGATTCTTACTTACCAAGAATGAAAAGTGGCAGAAATATGTCACTGTGGTTGCTATTCGTAAAATTTGAGGCCATTCATTTCACGGTTTCTGTTCGCACTCCATCAGCAAGCTCCCAAAAGGTTTACCAGGTGATGGGACACGACGGATGACCCCGGACACGTCACTGAAGGTATTAATAAAACCAGATACCACTAGTTAGTAAAGCAAACGGTCAACAGTCACCGCCACTCTGTATCAATTGAATTCTCCCCCCCATCCCTAGGGCAAAGTTTACGACCCATAAAGACTGCAATATCAGGCCGTGGGAGAGATTTAAACAATGGGTATGCTGGGATGATGGATCGGAAAAAGAACAGTTTAAATCATCGAAAGTGACATTCTCTTTAAATGTGAATCCATGCAGTGTATATGAGTAGCTTGTCTATTGCTTGAAAACAATAACTGGGCCGAATCATATGTACGTACACCATCATCATTAGGTGTAACATGCTATCACCAATTATAATATGCGACATAAATAACAACAGACAGAAGTAATGAATTTCGGAAACTGTGTCTGAAAAGGATGCACTCTCTGAAAAGATAAAAATACAACTTTTTTTTTTTGCTTTTTGTCGCTGATCTTTGACCCCGGAGTTGATCTTGCGACTCCTTGAAAAAATGATATCTCTCTATGGACGTAGCGGCACCATGCAGTGTATCAATGACCATTAATACATTATATGACTCATACATTCAAATATTCAGACACTTGCTAGATATGACATGGTCTCCAAAACCAACAACAAAAAAAGTGGAGTATTTTTATCATTCCAGACAAAGTGGGTATTTTGTCAAGTGGCCCATTCAGAGAGTCATCAATCAAGTGTAATAGCTTTCCTGAAAGGACTTGGATAATCTGGCTAAATAAAGAGGAAATTGTTTATCTTGACTTTCCTTAGATTCCTCTTTAAGATAATACGCACCATCGGATGTGTTTTAGTCAACAGATCGTAACGTTCTCCAGGGAACACTGTGTCGATTCAATATGAGCAGTTTTAGTTAGACCAGATAAAAAAATATCTGTTTCCGATAATCTGACAAGCCTTTATAGTTTTAGCCGCCAACCCTACATTTTTTTTACATTTAATAAGGTAAAAATCTACTTCTATTTCCGCCGTGTAAACTTTTAAACATTTTTCTATACATGTACATTCAAAATGGTGAGAAGTTACTTCTATTTCCGTGTAACTTTTCTTGCCAGAGTATCTTTGTTCAATTTAAAAAAAATTCTATTCCAGAGAAACTAGGTCTTTTTAGATTGTAAGTTGAATTTAAACAGTACATACTGCATATTGTGTGCTTCACATACAATGGTCTTCATTTACTTCTTTTACATCTCACCAAACTATCACAGAAGTATTGTGACCAACGAATATCTAGTCTTAGATTTTAGCGATTACTAAAATGATAAAAATTGAAATAAATTTCCGACCTACCTACCCTATTTTCTGGTCATGTTAAAAATTTGCTTTAGCTGCAACTGGAACTGGAACTTTTTTTATTTAATGAGAAGGAAAAAAAGCTGTTTTCTTAGATTTACTCGTAATAACGTACACCCTGAACAGTACTGTATCACCTGTAGACAAGCATATTTGTGTATTACATATGGTACGGTGCAATATATCCAATTGAAATGATTTTGGGGTCCGCACCTTAAAATCAGCACCCCGATAACTCACAATGTCAACTTATTACTATGCATAACTATAGATAAAATAAACCAAAAATTGACACATGCAGTGTCTAATCATTGGCATGTTAAGAATTTTACAGTAAATATATTGTCGACCGAAAAATAGTACTCCCGTTACTGCTAGTACAGGTTTAACTATATATGGTATATAGAATATGAATCAAAATGTTTAATAGCATTTATTATTACTTCTAACTGTTCAAGTGATCATAATAACTGTACAAATCAATACACATACGTAGCACCAGTGTGTCTGAGAAACTCATTATACCGGCTTGTTTAAACTGGAGATTTGGTCCACATGTTACATTGACCGACACCTGATATTTAATTGACAGATGGAATGACAAGTAAAAGTACAACCGTGTGACGCAGCTAATCACTTAATATATTTCCTGTACATTTATCATTGAATAAATTGTGTATTCTTCTTTGACAACCGATTTAATTGGGTCTGAATTGAATTACGAATAAAGTTCTATCACCCGTATCATCTTCATGTGTTATGTATCTTAACCGATAGCAAGACGTTCAAACAATTTCCAATTGGATTAATATTTAATAACGATAATGATAACGAGATCCGTCACTGTCCAAGTTACAACTGCAGACACTAGACTGTGGACGAACGGAACCTGTTACAAACAGGGAAAGTAAACAAATGAATTGGATTAATAACACTTGGCTCAGCAGGTTGGAACAGCAGAGACTTGTATTACACACCATGGTTTGATCAGAATAGTTTTATGGCCTCTTTAAGTGAACATGAAATGCCAGGGGAAATGGAAATTTGTTTGTGAACATGAACTATTATGTAAAGTGGCCATAAAACTGTTCTTATCAAATGATGGAATGTAATACAAGTCTCTGTACTTCCAACATGCTGTGCCAGGTGTTATTATCCAATTCATTTGTTTACTTTCTCTGTTTGTAACTGGTTCCGTTTGTCCAGGTCTGCTGTCTGCAGTTGATATTGTTATCAATGTAACCTAAGCTTGTAAAATATCCAAATAAAACACACATAACATTGTATTTGGTGTTACTGTGAATTGTAATACTGGCAGACTAAGTTTGATTAGTTTTCTGGCTGTGACATAAAGAGAACAGGCAGTGAAAGCAAAATTCCACATTTATATTTGACCATGTTCCTAGAATTTACGCTTCAAAGTAGAAATGTTAACATTTGATTTTTGAGACATTAAAGCTGCTCTGCATTAAATTGACCGTTTTTTTTTTCAAAATGTTTGTTAGATTGAATGACTTATAATTACTCATCATATCGTACATCGTGAAACAGTATTCCACCCATGCAGGGAGTAGTGCAGCTCTACACATACGGTACAATAAATCCAATCAAATTGATTTTTGGGTCCGCACCCAAAAATAAATCAGCTCTCCACTGCGATCAAGATTTCAATTTGTTAGTTACTACTTATGGATACACCCAACCTCTAATTAACAAGCTAATTATTGGTATTTTAACAATATTCAGCGAACATAGTTTTGATTGTCTGATGGAAAAAATAAAACTCAAGTGAATCTTTAAACATAAATACTATAAAACTTGCTTCACTGAACACAAGCTTCAAACGTATACACACGTATATACAACATAGACTTTTGAAGTGTTAGTATAGATTATACTATACGTGTAGTCGTTCTCTCTCTCTCTCTCTCTCTCTCTCTCTCTCTCTATTTTTTTGGTATTATTATTCGGTATTTTCCCCTGAAAATACAAAAAATAGTACCTGAGTCACTACTTCGTCAACTAAACCGTAACCTCGGCAAATACAACGTGCTATAAACAGTATTCCGTGATAACGACCGCAACAAGTCTCTGTGTTTCCCGTCAGGGTCAATTTGGGTTAGTACATTTCCTCTTTTTGGTTATACTAACTTCTCACGCCATACAAAATGTTATAGATACTTGTCGCTATATATTTCCTTCAAAATCTACTAATCATACAGCCCATTTTTAATCTAAACCAACATTTTTGACAAATCGATATACCGTTTCCCCACTAACTCAGACGGGGTCAAAGGTTACCTATGCAAGCACCCATCGTATTTTAAGTAGACACTTTGTAGGAACACTTGGCGAGTATTGACAAACACTGAACGGAGCATTTCAAGAGGGGTGTAAGCGATCCTGTTATGAATTTTATCGCTCTTATAAACAAAAGTATTGTTTACGTCAAATGTCTCAGAAAAATCACTATCAATTTCATTGCAAATAAACCACGACCCCCGTATATCATCACAGTGGACTAGGAGCGTGTTTGTATTTCGTCTACAGTTTGTAATCGAACGATTTTATTGCAACGTCAGTCCATCTATTCTACTTGTGTTCACTCCATTTTAACAGGAACAAGTCCGGGTTGATGTGCACATTTACTAGGGTGAAGTCAGTCCCAACTAAACTAGGTATGTGAAGTCAATCTCAACATAGTCAGACTGTACTGTGCGAGATCAATAGTTCAGTATAGGATAAAAACTAAATTCTTTTACGGGGGGGTGGTTTGAACCATTTTAGTCAGTTCTCATCCTACAAAATCGATTTTACTTGGATGTTTTGTACCCCTAAATACAAATATTTAAGAAATGTCAAATTGAGAAAAGGAAGACTTTTTGTACTGCATTGCACTACTATAAAAAAAAAACAATGACGTTATTAGGTATTTACGAGTATTCAGAAAATACCATCACTGGTGTCGACATTGGGAAAGAGTACGCTTTTCGAATGTAGACACCAGTGATGGTATTTTCTGAATATTTCGTAAATACCTGAAAGTATGGTCATTGTTTTGTATTATGACAATTCCATGAATAGAATATTATCTCCTTCAATAGAATATTAGCCCACAAGTGACTGTGGGGATTTGTCATTTAAAGTGGGACAAGCTGAGTTTATAAGATTTTTACTAAAAAATTGGAAAATACTCGTATAATGTTAAATGCAAATGCAGTATACCTTCTATGATATTACAATTGTCTTCTGGTATTATTAGATCAGTTCATTGCATAATAGGTATATTATTTCCTCAACATTTTATACGTATAACAAATTACGTCACTGGGTCACTTGTAAGTTACAAGGTTTGGGTTCAGTACCGTGGCCGAAGACGACAAATCTTCGGCCACGGTAGTTCAGTCATTTGTAAGGTATGCTTCAGTAAGTAGAATACTTTGAGAACATTTGAAATACACAGCGAAAACTCAGTTTGTGTCCCTTTAATTATTATTATTACCACTATGGTCTGAGGTTAGTCAAGACACTTTGCCATGTCACAGATAAGGCGTCTGTGGCTTGTTTGATTTCGGCGTTGTCCTCTTTTGTCTCAATACGTACTTAGACTTTCCTCCGCCGGTTCTGTATTCAATCGTAACTGAGCTTCATACGATTACATGTTACAACGGCTCAACCCATTCAAGTCCATCATCATGAAATCTTTCCCTCTGTGATTGGCTGCGCCCCCTGTCTACCGACTATGCCGCACAGCTCCACTCTCCCCATCGCTTCAGCTCACGAGATGACGTCACTTAACATCATATGACACAGTGGGTATATGTAAAACTCTGTAAGAGTTTGTGGTTCGTTTTCTGAGGGATACATTATAAAAGTAAAATATTGAATTCAGATTCTTAGCACAGTATAAGTGAACAAAAGAAATGCTACTATTATCACAGGGGGTCAGTCTTGATTGGTTATGTTTACGAAAAATCATGTTTACGAAAAATCAACCAACAAAACAAACAAACAAACAGACAGACAGACAGACAGACAGACAGACAGACAGACAGACAGACAGACAGACAGACAGACAGACAAAAGAATAAACAAAAACATCTAAACATTGACAAAAATGACATATACTGTGGATGTGATTACATACCAACATTATCTTGTCTGTGCAACGAATATTACAATACAATTTCACTCTTGTATAAATCTGATAAATAGTCACACTTTACCCCCCCCCCCCCCTGCTTACTAGCTCATTCACTACATGGTCGTAAAAGGGCATGCCAATGTGGCTGGAACAAACACCATGTGGTACTCACATACTCGTTTTGGCTTTATACATGTAATCGACCCCTCATCCCGAAAGGCTGCATGACCAACGACTGTCATATCAAATCTACCGGGAACAGTTTTTGCATAATCTAACAGGTACAAAATGTCCTCCTATAATAGCAATTGAGGCTCTGTTAAATTTTGAATGTATATTCCTCATCTACAGAGCAAACATTACACTCTTAGGAAGTCTTCAGTAATTAAATTGGGGGGGGGGGGCGTCACATATTTCAAATCAGTTCTCGGATAGGGTCATACTTTAGAAAAGGGGGAATAAGGGGAATCTCACATTTTACTGTGACCTTTGACTCGTTGTATTATCTGTCTAACTTTGCATTACTTTGTGATTTTGGCATTCCACCGCTGCCAGATCCCACCACTGCTACCATTGTACTGTAATATCAGAGCATATCAGTCAAATCTCTTCTGACCACCATGCAGTGATTAAATTATTAGTTGTAATGTAAGGGGGGGGGGTAACTCCATGGGTAACATTATGGGGAGGCTCCTCACAAACATTGAAACACAATGTGTTGTGATACCAATTTTATGCAAAAAAGTATACCCTTTCTGATACCAAGATGCATTTTAAGTCATTAAAAGCCAGGGCTCCCAGGGAAAGCTAGCCCTAGATCTAGTGTGGCACGAGTGACGAGAGTACGGAAGTTTTGAAGGTATATACACCTGGTTGAAACGCGTCCAGTATTGACTGCATAGTTTCTGTTTTGATTCACCCGACCCTTTCTCATACCACCACCTCATGAAAAGTATACCCGTTCTGGTACCAACCAGCATAAAAACCGACCCCTTTCGCGCGGACCCTCCCCGTATTGCCGTATATGGGAGAAGCCCCCCCCCCCCCCCGGATGTAAGGAACGGAGGGAGGGTCTCACAGGGGTGATAATGTGGTCGAGTGGGGCAGTTGAGTTTAGTTGACCCAGTCCTGGAAATGATGATAGGGAGACCATTTAGTGTTTGTGAGTTACATGTATGGCCACCAGCTATGTCATTTAGGTCTGAACATGGGATTTTTTTAACGCAGTACATGATTCCATCACACAAATTCACTGTGGCTGTAGTAGTGAGAAACAAGCAATGCCCTGGAAATTATCAATGTGGTGGCAGCGGTGGGATCGAGTCATTGCCATTGATTCAGGGAATAGTGTTCCTTTTCACATCTGACAGTATTTTAACTCAATGTTTTTGAAATACTTCAAACAGGGGAATGGTCATGTTTTAGAGAAAGGCAAATTGAGGGAGAGTCACATTTAGAAAACAATTAGAGAAGAGTCACATTTTGCGCAACAGACCGTACCCCTCGCCCTTACGTAATTACTAAAGGCTCCCTTATTGCCACCGCGGTATCACGTAAAATCTATAATATCTTGTAACCTTGGATTCATTCTTTCCTGTTTTACATTAGAAACAGGACAACGATAGCGGCCCACAATAAAGATTAAAGTTTTAGGTAAGTTATTACTCCTACCAGTGGAAGATTTGCACGTAATTTCTAGCGAGAAGAAACATGTTCAGATTAATCTATTGTAACATTTCACCGAGTGTCGTTTTGCACATTGAACTCAAAGCAAAGACTTTGGCCCGGGGCTCCGGAACTGTCAATTTATAGATGCAACATTTTTTGAGTCGTACAATCTACTAGTCGCTATAGTCCTGCTTGCAGACGTGGACTCGAATCTGACAATTTTTCCATAACACGGGCTTGCAGACGAGTATTAGACTCGATTCTGACAATGTCCCTAAAGAAAAAAGACAGGAGAAATGACGGAGGAACATTGTCAGAATCGAGTCCTGGCTTACTCCGTCTGCAAACAAGACTAACCTATTTACCTAGTATTAACCAGTCACTAGCTCTGGGAATATGCACGCCGAGAACTCTGACACGTCCCCCTTCCACATCGCTATGGTAACCTGTCATTAGAGACAAAGTCTGTGGAATGATCGATATCATTTATTTCGTCCTATAGCATGAGAGGGGGGAGACTATTTTATATGTTTACGATAAACAAAACCAAAATATCAAAAGACAGACAGACAGACAGACAGACAGACTCAACAGACAGACACTGAGACAGAGACAGAGAACAAAATGTGCCAAAATTTACAATCTTGACCGAAATGAGCGGGGAAAAACAAAATTGTATTTTAACTCCGTTCTTCATTTTAAGCTTATAGGATTAGGTGCCCACATGGTCACTTTAGTCAATAACTTAATCGGGACCATATACCCATATACCCCGGCGATCATGATTCCTGTAAACCTATGGTATGTATCGGATCAGCCTGGCACGGCGAGATACTACAATACTTCAATTAACGAATTAGCCGGTATTTGCTGATAAATGAAATGTTAAATAATTTTTTTTTCTCAAGACTGTTAAACCAAAAAATAGAAATTGTTACTACAAAAAGTGTAGGTATAGTGTAGTGTGATAGGGTCTAGATGTTTTATACAGAGTAGACATTGACATTTAAATGTTATATGGAGGACGAACACATACTGTTTTATACTCAGGGTCCCCAAATTACCATTGTCTTGTGAAATGATTTATGCAATGGCAAATATCCTGTTACACTTTCATTGCATTTCTATTTACTTGTATTTCATCTTGATATGACCTATGACCTCCGTCTATAGACATATCATGTGATAGACTGTATATAGCGAACTACTTTAAACCTGTGTGTATACTTTCAAACTCTTTTGTACAGACAAAACAAGGCTTCTATTTGCGTACCTTTTTCTTTTATCTAACAATTTTACTTTCTTTTGTGTAAGTTTTGATATCAGTACACAAATGGTGGTGTAAAATAACCCCCCCCCCCCATCCATCAACACCAAAATGTGTTTAAAATCAAGTACATGTACAAACAACTATTTTAACCAAAGAGATTCTAGTACAAATGTACTTGGAACGTTCCATTCAATATTTAGGTAAGCGCAAATGATGGGGGGGGGGCGGTTGAAACTGGATCTCATTTCTGCAAACAAAATCCAAATTCGTCAGCTCCACTATCTCGACAAATCAGATAACATAATCATTATTATCTATTTTCAGTTGAGTGTTTTGGCCAAGAAAACACGAAGAGAGAGAAACGTGCCGTATACATGCATGAAGTTTACTTGGGTCTAGTACATTGACTCGACGCGATGGCTGACACACCAAGTGGTGTCGATTTCAAGAGTCCATTCAAACATCTGTGCATAATTGTCAGATCTTGATGATGTACACTCTCAGCGCTTGATAACCTCTACGGTATTAAAACACCATTCGATACTCATTTTGATGCTATCAAGAGATATTATCGTTATTATCTACTAACATTGTTTCCGGTCGCAGACCTCTTTCTTTTCCTAAACGCTCACAAAGTCTCGAAGATTTAGTAGCATATGTACGAATACTCTGTAGGCACAAGTTTTAGCTGTTAAAGATACACATTTTTTTGAAAGTTTGGGGGCGCTTTGGTATTTGATGACAACAAATTGACATTGGTAAAGTCCCCAGCATGAGTATGCTGGGAAGACCCTGGACGAAAAGTGATACAATATTACTTTGCTATTACAGTGGTTTGGACAGCGGAAGCCAAGCTTTGAGTTAACAAAACTAAAAGTATTGTTGCATGTTGATGTAAGCTATTGAATGAACATTGGTTTAAGTGTACTCACAGTAGGGTGGCATTTCTGATGACTTCCGTGGTCTTTCGATTAACATTTTTTGGGATTTCCAGTTTTTACAGTATCTTGGATTATTACATTAACTTTGTATTAAGTTTGTTTTTGTTATCATAATAGCAGAATACAGAGCAGACAGGTGTAAGGGGATGTTTGTGTATTATCGTTATTGTTTCTATCTCAACATGAAATCTTGTGATCAGTCTCACTGATCTTGATACATCGTTTAAGACGAAATATCCCGTATACCTCCACTACAAAGGCACGGCTATAGCCCACTTGTGTAACCTACCCTCATCACATAACAGTAGTTTAGTTTGTGACTATCTTGTGAATCTTTATTCAACCAGATATAAATAAATAGAACAAAGTTGAATATAAACTCAATTCAAAACAAACAAAATATAACAAAAGAATACTAAATTATATCTGGTTTGGACTGTGGAAGTAGTCCCAACGGACTAATCGGGTCCACAGCCCACAAAAAAGTCACACAGTGTCGAGAAAAAGAAAATCTATAAAAGAACATACGGAAAAAAAGAAAACAAAATCACAAAGCTGATAAGCAAGACTTTAAAGTTTTTTGAAATTTAAATCTTGAATTTATTTGTTTTAGATAATATGGCAGTGAATTCCAGTGTCTGACTGCAGCAAATACAATGTTGTGTTGAGTAATACTGAGTCTGGCATTCGGTATTCGGAGATTGCCACTAACAGATGATCGTGTACAATAAGTATGGGTAGGGACTTCAAAATAGTTAGTGATATTTGTAGGGAAATTATTATTTAATGAGTCAAAGATAAATAGACAGGAGGAATATTTACTGAGTTTCGGAAGTGGTAATATATTTAGTTGGCGAAATAAAGGATCAGAGTGTGCAGTGAAATTAGAAAATGTAATAAGTTGAACTGCTTTTTTCTGTAGGCGGAGAATGGGATTTAATAATGTAGTGTAAGTGTTACCCCAGATTTCTAAACAGTATGTTAGATGCGGTAAGATGAAGGTGTTATAGATCATGATAAGAATTGACTTTGGTACAAAATGTCTGATACGAGAAAGGACACCAAATTTGGGGCTAATTTTTAAAATAACATTTTTCACGTGTGAATTCCAAGTAAGTGATAAGTCAATGGATATGCCAAGATAACTTGCCGAAGTGACTTCCTCGATCATATGATGTGATAAAAACAAATTGCCTTGTAAATTAATATTCTTTTGAAGTGTTTTAATAATCATGAAGTTAGTTTTGTTGACATTAATAGTAAGTTTGTTAGCCCCACACCAAGTATTGATTTTATTAAATTCAGTATTGACATTATCGAGGTTGATGGTGGTGGAGTTAAACGATTTGAATACATTAGTGTCATCAGCGAATAATCGAAAATTAAAGTAGTTAGTTGAGTTAGCAATATCGTTAATATAGATAAGAAATAGAGTTGGGCCTAAAATTGAACGTTGTGGCACTCCACATTTAATTTGTTGTGGCTCAGAAGATTTACCATCAATAACAACAACTTGTTTACGAGATTGAAAATAACTGTGAAACCATTGTAATGGTTGGCCTCTTATCCCATAAAATTCAAGCTTCTGTAGAAGGGGATAGTATGATCTATTGTGTCAAATGCCATTTTTAGATCAACAAAAATACCAATAGTTGTCTGGCCCTTTTCTATTTGATCCATTAAGTCAGAAATTATGTCCGCCAGAGCAAGTTTGGTGCTGTAATGTTTTCTGAACCCGTATTGTGTATGCAAAAGTATGTCATGTTTATCTAAAAAGGACACAAACTGCTTATTAACAATAGTTTCAAAAAACCTTACTAAAAACTGGTAAATCTGAAATGGGCGATAGTTTCCTACATCAAGAGGACATCCCTTTTTGTACAAGGAAAGTAACTTTGGCAAGTTTTAAAGCGTCTGGAAAACATCCACTAAGAAATGAACGGTTGATGATATGTGCTAGGGTATGAGAAATATACTCGGCAGCGTCTTTAACAAGAAGAGGGTGAATCAAATCAAGGCCATGAGCCTTAGCTTATTGGGGTCTAGTGCGAGTAAAACTTTGACAACGTCTTCTGCAACAATCGGTCTGAAGAAGAAAGACTCGTTGTGGTTTCTATGCAAATAAGGACGAAAATCAACACTGGAAGTGATTTTTGAGACGAGGTTTGGATAATGTTTGTGAAATAATTGCAAAAGACGTCTGCCATATTTGCACTATCTGTAATTGTCTCACCATTCTCAAGCTTTAATTGATTAGGAGAGAAACCTTTCGTGTTACTGTTGATAATTTCATTGATAACTTGCCATGTTTTTCCAGAGTTGCCCTGTGCCTTAGTCGAAGGCTTGGTTTCCGCTGTAGTATTTTTTTAAAAGGTCTAGGAAATTGGTGGTTATGTCACACAACATTATATTTTGAGTAAACTAAAAATGAGTCAAGAAACCCACGAAAAATTTTGAAAAAAATGACAAAAAATCAGTATTCTCGTGAGTTTTTCAAATGCTAATCAAGTCTTATTAGGTCTAATAAAAAAAGTTGTTTGGTTCCGGTTACCCGACCCCATCTAGTTTTTCACACCGACCCTTAAAAGAAT